>NC_134411.1:50616677-50922510 GCF_038048845.1 Mixophyes fleayi | reverse complement strand
AAGACACTTGTTTAAATGTTTCTCTGTGTAACTTGACTGTGACGCTATGCGTTCCACGCCATGAAAATATGATTTCCTCAAAGGGGCAGTCCCTAATCTCACAAACAGGGAACCTGACCTTGGCGAGTGTAAAAGCCACTCCTTTGTCATCATCACCTAGTACAGCCTCCTTGAATGACACCAATATATTTCCCGGGTTTACAAACATTCAATCTGTAATCTCTATCAGTTACAGACATTCAATCATTTGAAAGCAATACTACTTCTCTCATAAATCAGAGTACTCTTGTTAGACACCTCACATTGTGTCTGTAAATCACTCACCATTTTCTCAACAGAATCTCCCATCACCAAATATTTACACATATTTCCAGATTCTGTGATTTCCATGTTGAAAGTACAAATATATTCACTTAAGCAAGTCTTGCTCACAGACGGCATTGTATCTCGTAACTTTGCTTTAAGGGCATAACAAATCCTCCTGATTTCTGATAACATTCATCAGCGCCATTTTGTACACAGATTAAAACCACTTTTATATGTAGATACATATAAAAGCTCACGCCCAAAATGCTCAACTTCATTAAAGAGAAAGCTATTTTTCTCAACTACAGAAACAAAATTATTTTGTTCAAATACTGAAACGGCTTGTTGGACTCCAGCCAGTTTTCTTCTGACACTATCTGTACATTATTTACAGTCTTGTCTGTCCATTGAATCGTGCAGTGACGAACCAAAGATTTTAAAACTTCTTTTTTATCTCTTCAAAAGCTTACAATGAAGCAATGCAGGCATTACATTTACAAATATACAACTTTTCCGACCTTGAAACATGTCTTTTGTAAAATGGTTAAGACAGACAAACACGGATCTCTCTCACATGCAGTAAGACGGAGACAAACCTCACATACAGAGGAAGAAAAATTATCTTCCAGCCCACTGCTGTGGAGCTACAATTCCCAGCATTAAACTAAATACAAGTTAGCTTCAACATGTTATTACCAAATTATTGAAGCATACTTGAAGAACCTTTTTATCAATGTTACATACATTGCCAGATAACAAAATACAGAGTCCTTCTTATCTCAACACACTTAAATCTTTTACACAGAATAAGGGATGGGCACATTTCACTCTTTCAGCTGCATAGCATTAAACATACATTTATAGTACATAGCCTACTTGATTCATTATTTTAGTCATTATATCATTCAGCTTCTGATACATTTAGCATATCCACATATATTGCGACTTTCCAGATCCCTTAACTTTCCTGTGCACCTCAAACAATCGCTTGGGGTTTGGGCTCAATAGCCCTTTTGTTCTGTTCACATTACTACTTGCAACACCCTCACTTCTCCATCCACACATGTCTATTCCTTATTTGGCTATCCCCGCTTTCTTGACAAATTACTTGCAGACCTTCTACTCCCCCACATCCTAGAAATCTGCGCATCATTTCTATAGGGGGGTTGCTGTCAACTATCTGCTTACTGTCTATATTCCCCTATATTGACAGTACTGTTGAGTCCCAATAGAAACTCTGATCTAGTTTCTGTGGATTGTCCTAATAGTGGATGTCCCGTTCTGTGGACACATTGGGGTGGATGTCCGATTCTTTAGACTCCAGACACTGGATGTCCGGTTCTTTGGACTCCAGACACTGGATGTCCGGTTCTTTGGACTCCAGACACTGGATGTCCAGTTCTTTGGACTCCAGACACTGGATGTCTGGTTCTTTGGACGCCAAACACTGGATGTCCGGTTTTTTGGACTCCAGACACTGGATGTCCGGTTGTTTGGACTCCAGACACTGGATGCCCCTGTGCAGAATAGCCTGACAGTATCTGGAATGAAGGTCTGCCTAATTCATCTAACTTCTTGACAAAGTTCTGGGGATGCTGTTGGTGTATCACACATGCACTCAACATTCACTCATCTTTCAGAAATCTAATTACCAATACAATTACAGTAAACAAATTGAGTTAGTAATTTCTGTATAAATCTGAGACTTACAGTTCTGCGTGCCTGATACCTTAAACGGACATGAGTAAGCTCTAAATAGAGGAGCCTGACAAGTAGAAAACTCTACTCACCCGGGTTATGGTCAGAGTCCTGTGTCAAGGGCAACCTTCAGTTGTGTCTGTCCTTGGCTCAGGTCAGCAGTCTCGGTGTCGACCTCCAATGCTGTCAAATCGAAATCAGATTGTTCACCTGTAAGTGTCAGTTTATCAATTATGAGCTCATCAGCCGGAGAGAATAAGAGACACTGCAAGTTTTTTTATGCTACAATGTCCCCTTATCCACATGTAATTAAACACTGTAGTTGTTTAATTACATGTGGATTAATTAATTACCTGTTGAGCTAGGGAACAAAAGCAAGGCCTATAAAAAGTACTTGCTATTATCCACATTATGTGAGAAACGAGGAACAGGATGGTTACAGTGTTATCAAACTTGTTTCGTCACAGTCGCCAATGCAACGGGTTCTGGCTCGGTCAGTCTGCTTGACTTCTGATTTGTTGAAGGTATGTGGATTGGTATATTCATCGGTGAGGAACATCTTGACAGCTATTGTAGATTACACAGGTGCAGGGCAGGGAAGGGGTGGCAAATTTTAGCCCGGGGGGAAAACCTATTAAAAGCATTTTAAAGGAAAAATATGCAGGTGGCCCAGTGACCCAGCCCAAGATAGCCTACTATGGGACCAGTCCGGGGGCAGATGCACCCCTGATAACCTGCCCAGCCTGCCCCAGGTGCAGGGTAAGTTATGGATTCCTCTATATATACTGCTTTTTGTGTAGTATGTGTAGTGTGGGAATACTATTCTCAATTGTTTAGTATTGGTGAGACATTACGGGGTAAATGTATCAATCTCCTGTTTTGTCAACTCGCGGGAGTTCGGCGAGATGACAGCTTAAATTTAAAGCGGCGCTGCCTTGTATAGGGAATAAATGGTTAAGAATGATATTGTCTTTGTAATGCAAATAAACCAGTTTGAACAGGTTCTTGGTGGGAAGATTAGAATGCATCTCCAGGAGAGCTGACACTCCACCTTTGGATGTGATCCTTTGAACTGGCCAATGACCTGCATTGCACTGGACCCTCCTGAAGCCTGCACATATGGAAGCAAGCCAACTCATCTGTATTGTTTTCACTGTGCCACCAACTGTATATAAGCAGGGGTCCTGTGACCAGTATTCAGTCTCTCTTTGACCACAGACTTCTGGATTGAATGCTGTATTCTGGATCCATGGCGCCTGCTAAGTAACGGATGTACTTATTTTATTCTGAATTGTTATTCTGCTACTTTTGGCTATTAAATCACATTGTGCATTGGAACCACATCACTGGAAGTGGACAATCGTTATTGGATAGCAACTAGACGGTCATAACACGTCATAGCCAAGCGAAACACACTGAGCCAATTGCTAACAAATAAGAAGCTGCCCGGCTGTTGCCCCTTCATGTTAGCATCCAGCGCATAGTGTGAAAGATTCGAAATGACAATACAGACATTGAATGAGTGATAGTAAGTCAAGGGGTAGCGCTGGCCCTCACAAGGGTGCTGGTAAGGTAAAGCATTCTCTGCAGACATCCTCTTTCTGGGGACCTTCCATATGTGCTACTTTTGTCCTCACAGTTTGATATCATCATTTAGAAGAAAGTTTAAAAGTCAATTTGTATGAAAATCACTCCCGCTCCGAAAGGGCATGCAGTCTCAACCTAATTAACCAGTTCGTGCACCTGATGAAATTATTGGTTTGATAAAGAAACACTTCAGATAATTCATGCAATTCATTTTGTTTCTCTTGGGAAAATATATTTTGAATGTGGATATCCACGTGGAGCTTGTTTGTTTGCAATTAATACCTTCAATTGCACTAAGACTTTAGAGTTACTGTAAAGTTTCATGAACACATGTGACATCAGTAAATGAGGAGTGTTCATCTATGTGCGGTCGTTCTCAGGATTTCAACACCTGCTGTTTTGATTACTGGAACCCTGCTGGTCTTATACTGAAGCTAAACGTAGTCATATATGACAGCTCACATCGAACTGAAAGTCTGCTAGTTTCATTCCAACATGTCCCCTCAGGTTTATCAGCTTGTGGCTACAACTCCACCACTTCAACTGAGTGCATATATTCTCTCAGTGTAATTGCTAAGTAATTCGATTTGCTCCTGTCTGAACTTTTATATTTACTGCTATTATTCAGTAAAAATACACCACATATTTAATGGAATACCAATAAAACATCTCAAAAATAAGATCTCAATAGAATATCAATACAACTTCAGTGACTTATGAACTTCTATTTTTTTGTCATCGCACATAGAGATCTTATAACTCAAGTAACATTTTGCATGATGGTCTATTTGATCTACTATTTTTAATCTTGGTTTTTAATAAGTTATGAATTTTTGATATTATATTTTATTAAATCAAATTGAATTATTGTGATTATCTGTCGTTCACTGTGTTATTATATTTCAGTATATTGAGCCACCTTCAGCGCCGGTTTTCCTTTTTCTTGTCTACTAAAATAAATGTCCTGCATTCGAGTATGAGCTTTTCTAATGGGACACATTTTGAAACCCATTATATAAGGGCTGCAATACAGAACTCGAAATCCTTGTCCAATTATTCAGGAATTTATGAATTTATGAAGAGATAAGACAGAGATAGCAGCTAGAAAGCCTCAAGTAGCCAGCAAACATTTAAAAAAGACAACCACATTTCAGTCATAGGTGGAAATTTTGGTCACCAGTGTGATTGACATGCTGCAGAGGGTCAGCAGGAAAATGTCTGCAACATGTTACAAGTAGAAATAATCCAGTGACTAAAATAAGTTACGGGACTCAATGGCATGCCACTGAGACCATAGGGGCCAAGAAAATGATTGGAACTGATCCCAATATGAGCTATGATATGCACTGATACTCAACAAATTGAGGGCCTAGGTTGCATTGGCCCCATTAGGCAACAGACAATACAGCCACAAAGCAGTGATGCAGGCAATTTTTGTTTTAACAAAAAATAAGCCAAAAAAGTATCTAGGTGCTGAATCTAGGAACTAGAAATTAAGCTCTCATCAGCAAGACCCTCTCTCCTCTTGTCTGCTTGTCCACTCTCTAATCGTTTAGACCTGCTCAAGGTCATGGTGGGAAAAAAATACATTATTTGTTTGTGTATTATTCAATACAAAGTTTGATAACCATAAGAAATGTATCATTTCATTGTTAAAATATCATAAGGAATTATATAAACCATAGAAGATTATGTAAATGAACATCGAATAGGTATTGTGTGCTTGATAAAAAGGTATTTTTTTTTAACTAAATGTATTCTGTCAGGGGCAAAATGTTTGGCCTTCTTTAAAAATTGGAGGGTGGTGCAATTAAAAAGTTATATGTGTGCACATATGTTGCATTGTGTCAACTGACTCAATTTTTTTATGTGTTTTAGTAAATAAAACAATTTTTCATTTTCTCTCATCTAGCTTATTTTATTTTTTTGCTTTATTGAGTGCCTCTCAATCTTTGCATTCTATTACTTTTTTTTTAAAATGAATACCCTTGCATTGCAATAAATTCTACTATAACTATAGATGTATTTTACTATAAACTGGTTATCACACTGATACTATATTTACATTTCCATCTAATTGTAATTGGCTATAATTTTATGGTATACTGAGGTAATATTGGCTAAGATGCTACCTCATGGTCTTCCATGTCTCCTGCCATGTTCAGGATCATTCTGAAACACTTCCTTAAACAAAGTCCCCTTTTTCGCTAAAGGACCCCATTCAGAGTGGAGATGTTAGGAAAAATACCACTGGTGCATGCATGAGGGCTCCTCCAGACTGGTCAAGAAAATAAAATATTGCTTTTTATCAAGTCACTTATTCTTTATTTATCCACTTTGCTAGAAGTATGTGCCAAATTGTATGCCAGTTCTAGCTCTGTGGTTGTATTTAACAGAGGAGTGAGGAGCCAAAGTTGAAGAGAGTAAGCAGTGCAAGAAGGGCAAACATATCTTTAGATAAAAACATTTGTGCAATCACATTCTATTATTATTAATATTATCTTCATAAATCTGTAAGATGCCACAGTGCTCTGTAGCACCGTACAGTAGGGAACGCATGACATACATAAAACAGGGACATACAAAGTACACAGAATAAATGCAGACATGAAAAGAGGAAAGTGTGGCTTAGAGTGGAGAATAGGACAGCTGTGAGGGTGTATTAGTGTGAATAGTATCACCTGGAATAAGGTAAGCTTTAAAAAAGAGATGGGTTTTATCATAATTCTGAAAGTGGTCAGTCTCTGCAATGTACTGCTTTCTTAGGCTTTAAACAGTTTGAAGGATTTTAAGTAAGTAAAAAATGGAGCATTGTGTGCAATGTTTGTACCTTACCATAACATGTTGTGCTGAAGAGGTGAAAATTAATTGCTGGAGTGAGTTGCACTGTACTATAAAAAAAATATAATCCCAGTATTTGTGTGGAGCATGCAAAAGCATATATTATTTAGTAATTATAGATTTTTCACACCTGACAGAGCTAAATTGATTGGTCACATAAAATTTACTTTTCCAGTATCTGTGCTTTCCTGTGCTAAGACTACTAATGACATTATTTTGTGGTTTCTTTGTTTAAATCACCCACACTCCTAATTTAGTACCATTGCCATAAGAGAAAATGTCTAATCTCATACATGGAGTAATGTTACATCAATGGGGCTTTTTATATACGACTACATACTGGTCCTAACTAGAGCAAAGAACACAATATATGCATGAACAATTATATTACAGACTATTATGTAGAGCTATTACATTTCAAATTCACCTACTGGCCCTCCTGCTCACCTTGCCTGTCAGCTAATCATTGACATATCATTGATTGCATAATTATCAGGGTTAATCTTTGAATTGCTATGGAGGAGGAGAGATGCATCACATATAGCCCCTACATTTATAGAATGGAAATCTATCTGATTATGAAAGATTATTCAATTCATATCAACTGCTGCTATGACATGTGGAAATATTGTAAAAACTTAATTTTTTTTCACAAAAAGAAATCCTCATCCAATGGCAAATGTTAAATTCCTTTTTGTGAGGCAGGAATTCATGTATGTGCTGCCTCAGTACCTGACTGAATGCAGATTGTGATATCCCTGCCACAATATTTTCTTTGGTCTGGAATGACCCAGACTTATCAGCATGCAGCATGTGAGTACTTATCAATTTGGAACTTCAAGTCCCGATGCATCTGAGACAGCGTAAGTAAACCACAATTGAGAGAAATTAACTATACTGTGATGATTATGTAGTATATCTAATGACTGATTGTTATTTTCTGTTAAATTCATGTATGACAATGTATATTGTATGTAATCTTGTAATGTACATCTCTAACCTCCTCTCCATTCACACTCCCGCCCGCTCCCTGTGCTCAGCCAATGATCGCCGCCTCTCCTCCACTCTGATCACCTCTTCCCACTCTAGAATCCAAGACTTCTCCCGTGCTGCCCCCCTTCACTGGAACGACCTCCCTCGCTTCATTCGTCTCTCACCCAATCTGTGCTCCTTCAAGCGGGCTCTTAAAACTCACCTGTTCCTTAAGGCCTACCAACCATCCACTTAACCTATCACCTCTTCTGGTTCTCCCCTGCCCCCTTTCTCTCTCCCCGTTGCTTCACTGGCTCCCTTATGTACCTGATTCTGTTTACCCTCCCTTAGGATGTAAGCTCGTATAAACAAGGCCCATCTTCCCTCCTTTCTCCATACCTGTTCTTCCACTCCGTCTCTACTGTATCTGCCTGCCTGGAGTTTCTGAAGTACTGGTACTTTGTGTTTATTGTTCTGTACTGTCTTACCCTGTATAGTCTACTGTTTGTACCATGTACAGTGCTGCGGAAACCTTGTGGCGCCTTACAAATAAACAATAATAAACGATAATAATAATAATGTAATCTCAATTTGTGCTTTGATAGATGACATGAGTTTGAAATTATGCTAGTGTCATTATTCTTTTGAAACTAATCAGGCCCTCACCTGACTGTGTCTTATATATGCCGTCTATCCCAGTATCCTTGACTGGTCATTGATGTTTCTGAGCCTGCTTATGTTTGTTCCCTGCTTTCTCTTTGTCTGTGGATAGCCATGCTTAGCCAGTTCCTGTTTCCTTGTAAAGCATATTTCAATTACCTGTATCTCTCCTGGAGGTAACCTGACAATTGAATTTCTCCTGCTATCTGCTATTCCTGAAAATCTGATTATAATCTGACCCGGTCTGTGTTCATTGCAACCTGGATTGTTATTTTCTCTGCAATAAACAGTTCAATGTTTTTCATCATATTTAATACTCTGTGGCTATAATTGCAAGACATAGTTTGTGGAACAGTTTCATACCAATTTCCCAACATTTCCTCAAACTCAATATGGCCAAAACCAAACTCATAATCCCCCCTCCCTCTAGAGACTCCTCCCCTCCTGCCCTCTCCATCACCATTGGTTCTACCATCACCTCTTCTTCAAACCAAGTTCGTTGCCTGGTGGTCACCCTTGACTTTTCCCTCTCCTTTACCCCTCACATACAATCCCTTGCCCAATCCTTCCGCTTCCACCTACGCAAAATATCCCAGATCAGACCCTTCCTCTCCACTGATGCCACTAAAATTTTCATACATGCTCTCATTATCTCCCGCCTGGATTACTGCAACCTCCTCTTCACTGGCCTCCCCCACTTCCATTTCACTTCACTTCAGTCCGTACTGAACACTGCAGCCCGGTTTATCTTCCCCTCCTGCCGATCCTCATCTGCCTCAGCTCTCTGTCAAGCTCTGCACTAGCTCTGCCTCCACTCCAGAATCCTCTTCAAACTCCTCACCCTCACCTACAAAGCCCTCTCTAATGCCAATGCCCCTTATCTCTACGACCTTAATCTCCACTCATACTCCCTCTCTCCCTCTACAGTCTTCCAATGACCACCGTCTCTCCTCCTATCTGGTCATTACCCCTCACTCCCGCATGCCAGGATTTCTCCCGTGCTGCCCCCCTTTCTCTGGAACAAACTACTCCACTCTATCAGGCTCTCCCCCAACCTGCCTCAATTTAAATGCCCCCTCAAAACCCATCTGTTCAGGTTAGCCTATCCGTCCTCCATCTAACCTTACAATCCTCTAACCATCTTCTCTATCTCACAACACTTACCATACTTTACTCACGTTTATCTCTTCCCCTAGAGTTCTTGTTCCCTCACCCTATCTTCCATCTCTGTGTCTCCTGATAGTCTACCCCTCTCCCTTAGAATGTAAATTCCTTTGAGCAGGGCCCTCTATCCTCATGTCCTCTTCCTCCTGTTCATCTCTGCCCCCAGCTCCCCCTCCTTTTCTTCTTTTGTTCACTCAACTCCTGCCGCTGTCTCTCCCCTTCTCTCTCTATATCTCCACCCTTGCCCAATCCTGTTAGTAGCACCCACTCTTGTGGGCTCAGGCTTAGCCTCCTTTCTTCAATCTCCACCCTACCTTACCTCTCTATCTGTGCTACCAGTAGTCACTTTTACCTCTTTGCCTTTGCACTTGCTGACTGCTGAGTTTGTAATTATTGTACTGTTTGTACCTTATTTGCACTTTTTGTATTCATTGCTCTTTGTAATGCTTATATTCCGTGCACTGTTACCCTGTAGTGTTGTCCCTTCTTCTATGTACTGAGCTGCGGACCCTTTTTGGCGCCTCATAAATAAACAATAATAATAATAAATACATAAATAAATAAATAGGGTTTACTTGTAATATACAGGTGTTTTAGATCCAGAAGACATAATAATGTATGTACAGTGTTAGTTGCAAATATGCCAACGGCAGATCACTGAAAGGAAATAGAAACACCTTCACATCTGTAGTTTACCTCTTTAAAAATGTAGGAATCTTCCTTCTTCCAGTAGTCCAAATGGAAATGACAAATATGCATTTTAAATAGATGTCCACAACTTAATACTCTAAATCCATAACACTAATGAATTAAGTAGAATCTGCAGTAGGGGTCATTACACAAACAGTGGTTAGGTAGTGCTGCTAGTGCCATCATCATCATCATCTCGTGTCTTTACACCATGACTCCAGTCAGGGGCAAAAGAAGGGTGGTGCAACTTCCTAGGGCACAATCCCTTAGGGGTGCACCACCCACCCAGTATGTGCCACTAGTTTAGACTCTAAAGGGTTAATTTATCAAGTTGTGTGTTTCAAAAAGTGGAGATGTTGCCTATAGCAGCCAATCAGATTATATCTGTCATTTTGTAGAATGTACTAAATAAATGATAACTAGAATCCGATTGGTTGCTATAGGCAACATCTCCACCTTTTCAATCCAGCAGCTGGATAAATTTTCCCAAAGGTGCATGTGAATGCAGTGCTGTCACAGGGCAGCACCACATTTCAACAGCTGAGGACAAAAGACAAAAGAAGAGCCGGCTCCCTGCAGTGTTGTAACATCACATCACTGTGGAGAGGAGTCGAGAGGAGACAGAAAGGTAGAAAGAAGGCAAATAATAATAAAGTGCACAAGAAGATAAAAAAAGAAAAGGTAATTACATTACAACATGGAGATGGGGAGAAAGGTGGCTGGAGAGAACGAGTGTGGGGTGAGGTTGCGGGCCTGAACAAGTGGGGATATAGGGGATGGAGAAAATGAGGGATACGGGGATGGAGAAAATGAAAGAGAGGGGGCTGGAGAAAACGGCAGAGAGGGCGCTGGAAAAAATGAGGGAATTGGGTGGATAAAAACAGGGAGGAGATGTTGCTGTAGAATACAGGGGGATCTTGCTGGAAAGAAAATGGGGGACTGGAGAGAACAAGGGGGATTCAGGGGGCTGGGGGTTGGAGAAGAAGGGGGTCTTTGTGTTATATAAATATATGCTACATAAATACTATAAAACATAATAAGTAATTAAATATAACTATAAAAAAATAAATCTTTAATATATTCAAGAAGGCAGTGATGTCTTTTATTAGCAATAATGGTCTACATTAAATGTGAGTGAAATTTGTAAGCTACTTATTTGAGGACTAGTGGGGATAGGCCTTCTTAATAAATGGGCTGCTGGTGGTGGGGGAATATGTTGGTTTATTAAATGGGAATTCAATTAATTTAATGTTAGGGCATGTGGGGGAAAAATAGATCTACATAATAAATGGGAATGCAATTAATTTACTGTTGGGACTAGTTGGGAGGATGGAGGCTTGTGTTTTAATCATAAACACTATTCATTTAATTTCAGGCTGGTTAGGGGGAAGGTTTACATATTAAACATGGCTGCTATTAATAGGCATATTTATTAAATATGAATGCTACCAAATAAATCTTGTGGCTGAATGGGTGGAAGTAGGCCTATTTATAAAACAAAACAAACTACTGATTTAATGACTGGCTGGTTTGGAGAGAGGGAGGCCTTGATCGTTCACTTACTGCTCAGCTTTCCAGGAGGTGAATAATAACTATCTTTTTTTCCAAACAGCAACATTAAAGGATTCAGCCAAGCAGCAACTGAGCTTAAGAAACCAGCACCATGTAGTCGAAGCTAAATTAACAGGTAGGAAAGGGCAGTACAGGGTTGGAGAATGGTCTTGGACTTGTAGAGGGCTAGGCACAACCCCACCTTAGGATAGCTACACTGTGCACCAATGAGAAGCAGCATCTACTTCCAGCAGGGGGGGCACCAGAGTTCTCTCTTGCCCACGGCACTGAAATATCTACTTAAGGCTATGCCTCCAGTACCCACAGAATATACTCCTAAGAGGCTATCTGTGGATGCATACACTGCATCTTCATGGGCCATCATTATTTATGTTTTCATACACTTACTGTACTCACTTGTGATTGCCCGCTCAGTTCCAACTCTCAATCTGTAAGGGAAGTAAGTCTAAGACACACACTAGGAATATTTCCCAAGGCACCTGATAATGTGCCTCTACAGACTGTGAGAGAATGATCAGTAATGTAGTTGTATGTATAATGTGGGAGATGAGGCACCAAGGTGCTTAGAAGTGCTGTACAGTTGGTGCATACGCATATGTCATTTCAGTTGTTTCCTGGTCACAGAATGCCGGTCTGCATGTTTCTAAGTCCTGATAAGCGGGCGGGTGTATAAAATGTGTCATCCGAGTCTTTAGGAAAATAATGATGATAGGTAGGTAGTAGATAGTGTGTAGATAAATATATAAATTCCTTTCAATACAACGCATTTTGCCAGGGTATATGCTTCCTCAAGGATAATAATAAAAGTATGCCATGGGTCTTCACCAATAAAAAGGTAGGTTTTCAGTATAGCCATTGATTAAAGATCAAACTGGATACATGTGCAGTATAAATTCGCAGCAGATAAGTCCTAAATAGGAATGGTTATGTCAATACATGGTGGAAAATATTATAGAGGAATCTCCAATAATAATAAATAAGGGTGGGAATAAAGATAATACAAAACTGTAACATTTTTCTAATATGTAAATGCGACCAATTGGGGTATAAATAAATAAATAAACCAGGTGACAATCAATAAATGAATTCTCTCTTTCTGCAACAAAGTGACAAAACTGTCAATCAAGGCATATATTACAAAGTCTGAAGTGTTTCAATGCAACAATAGATAACAAACAAAATGGAGAATGCTATATCCTAGCAAATTCTTTTATCATAAGGACTTGTGCACTTGTTGAGATCGTTGGGTGCTAATGTCTTTAGTACATAGATCCATTTAGTCTCCTTAAAAGAGGTAGATAGCATTTGTTCAAATCTGGAGTTTTTTGGTTTCGGATGTGGTTTTGGCTCTAAAACTTGTTCATGTTTTGGTTTTGTAACTGGTTTTGTCAGAAAATCGTGAAAGGTTTTGGTTTTGTTTTTGGATCTGGATTTAATTAAAAATTGTGAAAAATAGGTAAAATAATGTATTTTTAAACTGTTTTTGCTCCTTTATCACTATTTATAGCATTAACATTCTTTTCCAGTCATTTCCAGTCTGTTTTCTAATGATCCCTTCATAACTATCCCAATTTTCACCAATTTTGGCTGCAAGGAGCTGTCTTATTGAAGGATTTTGTAATTTAGCCATTGTTACTTTTGCTTTCTCCCATTCAATTCCAAAAATGATACTGCATAGTGTTGATATTTTCCTTTCATTGCACCCAAACCTCCTTCACATGTTCAGACGTACTATTACTGTAACGGAATAAATAAATAACCACACAGACACCAAATAATTAATAACTAGTAGCAAAATCAAACAGTGGAACGGTCAAATTATCATTACACCACTGGCCCCACTGACGTCAGAGTGACTAAACCCCTTCTGGACTCACAGTGACGTGCCCACACAATTCAGGTCAAGGGATCCTCCACTCAAAATGACCAAGAGTCAGGTTACTTTGAAAGGGGAAGTGAGCTGCCACCAGTCAGCGGTAGCATGTATGAATTAGTCGCTGACTGCAATGCTCTCCTATCTAATGTGCTAACCTTGCTATAGGGAAATCAGAAAATTGGTTAACACAGACAGTAATGCAATAAAATAGGAACATTTGCAGAGTGGAAGGGATGTATTCGGTGAAGCAAACAAGGAGACACAGCATGTACTGGGGGAAAAAGATATAGAGAAGACCAAGGCCCTCCCTCTGGATCTTATTGGCTGGGAATGCAGGAGACCTAACCCTGAATGGGTAAGAGAATGACACTTGCACAAGCACATAGGTTTAAGTGCATTTGGATTATGGCCTCTATTGTCATAATCAGTGTATACGGTTCTCTAACTCCACCAGATAGCGTAAATTGTCAGCCATCATATCTCCATCTCTACATGTTTTCTTTGTCAAGGCCAAAATCTTTCCTCTTTCTCAGAATGTTGACTTTAATTGCATTGTCAAGTTATGTTTTGGGCAACCACATCTGGATCAATGTGAGTATTATACATAGTTACTTGTGTGGGGAGGTCAACTATTGGCCTATCTGAATTGTTTGTTTTGCGTTTTACATATATCTTACACTGCACTAATAGAACATATAAATATAATTTATATGCATTCCATATTTATATGCATGCTTCTTGGGGCCTGTCTTGGCAATACCCTTTATCCTAGGGTTGTGCAAGGTTAAGGTTCCAGTACCACCACCACTGCATTTGGTGGTGGGCTCCAAACATCACTGGCCTCCCAACATCAGACTGTAACGTCTGCGGGGAACAACAGAAGCACACAGATGTCCAGATGTCCTATCTTGTCCATGATTTATCCACCTACCATCCGCACGAACCCACCAACACTGCTTCCCACACCAGTTGGAAGGAGAGCGTCTGTATGAGGTGATGGTCAGAAGTAGAGACTCTTCACTCTACTATGATAGCTGTGCCCTAATTTTGAGGGCGCGGGACTATGAATAGCTGGGACATGGAAGCATCCCTCCCGCATATTCTACTCACCGTTGAGCAGAATGAGGTGAGGGTCCCCAACAAGAGGAAGAAACAAATGGGAAAGAGTGCTCACCGGAATTGCCACGTCCATTTGACAGACATCTGCGCTTCAGAGTTCTGCATCTCCACTTGACAGACCACCCACAGCGCTGTCTTTCAAATGGTATGTACCACCCACACTAGTGCTAGCTACAAAACACAACAGTGCCCTGGTCCTAATAAAACAAACTATTTGACCAGATGCAGTGCAACCTTTACTCTCTAACACTGGGTGTCATGTACTACCCTAGCTGAAACCCCACTCTACACTAACGCCAATTATAGTAAATGCAAACAAAAAATACAGATACCAAAAGCCTACATTTGATGGGGGCCTGATATCAGGATTCTATAGGGTAAAATATTTACGTAGACACACAATAAAGTGTACATACAATATAATATAGGGTAATACTGTTCAAAATCTTAAAGTGACCACCACACAAATGGCCACCTAAACCTACAGTGGGATAGGGGGAAAAGGCCAGACATGGTCTCAATTTACTTAGTATGAGGATACTGGGAGGCATCCAGGGACTGCTTTTCCAATCACCTGCCATTATTCTTTTCTAGAATACAACCTGCAGGAGGGAAAATAGACAGGATTAATATAATCTTCCAGTAATAAATAAGAAGTCTGTCCTAGCCCTGTTGCCCCAATTTCTCCCTTTCTTTTCTCAGTCTGCTGCCCTACAGGAAGAACGCATACCTCCCCACCAGGTACAGAATTTTCAATTTCTTGTGAAATGTGTACTGGTTTTACCATAACCAACAAGGATCCTATGGGCTGCCCCTTTTCCAATGTCAATCGTGCATGTACAAACAGGAGCACTACAAACTCTACACTATTGTCTCTTTTTACAGTTGTCTCCCAGGTACAAGTGGCCATTATTTCTCTAGAAGGGGTAAAATAAATGACTGCATCCTCCTCTACCTATAAAATCCCTGTACTTAATTCTAGGATGACCACTGCCTTCTCTCTATATTTCTTTGGTGGGATGTCTGACCCATAACACTCTGAGAAAGGGGAATACAAGCTGATTGCATGATCACAATTTACATCCAGTTGTTTTTGGTGCTAGTAGTAACCATATGTGGAGGTCTGAGATTTGGTGGGGTCAATAATCTTTGAAGTAGGGTTATTTCTACTCCTATAGATCTCTTTTTCAAAGAGCAAACAGACTCCGTAAGAACCTTATCCCACCCTCTCAATGTGTGCGGGGGTGCTCTCTTTTTAAATTGGTCTATCGGGAGTCCATTTGCAAGCTCAGTCAAACCAGCAGCTTGTAGAAAATAGGGAATGTGGTACAATCAGTACACCCAACTGGCCATTTCTTTACGTGGAGTCCAGTGAGACACGTGTCATTGTCTGATTGGACTTCCATTGGCAATCCATAATGCAATGTAAGATCTTCCAGTAAGTGTATGATGGCATTTTGGTCAGCATGTGCACAGGGACATGTGACAAGTACCCCAGAGTAGGTATCCGCTGCAGTGCAGCAGTATTGAACTCCTCCATTTCAAATTAGCAAAGATCCAATGAAATCAATTTGCCATAGTCAGCTTTTTCCTGTAGTTCAACAGTTGACAAGTTTAACATATTTCTACAATGATTCAAGCCATTTGCTAGGTCATTGGAATTCCATTCCTCTGTGTCTAGGCATATGTGCCCTCTGCCACCTATTGCCCACATTGGGAATGGGCCCATTCACCCAGGTTGTAAAGCTCTGCTTCTTCAATTGGAGACAGTGAAACTTTTCTGATTTGCACCAACACATCCAATTCCTCACTGCCTTCTAGTCCAGTGTGAGCACTGACAGGACCCGAAGACACAGGCCGCTGGTGACAAACCTCCCAAATGGTATTCCATGCCTTTATTCGTCCTCAAATATCTTTGTCATGACCCTTCCATTTGTTCTGCTTCCAGGTTGGAATCCAGATATTGAGCCTCTGAAACACTGCCCAACTGTCAGTGTATCTATTGAGAGGGGCTTTAGATACTTCCAGCAGCATCACTACAGCACAGTGTTCTGCATAGTGACTTGATCCACCTTCACCACTCTCATATACCAGCTCTTGGATTGTTTGAAAGGCTGCTGCAGTTCACATTCACTCTTGTGCTGTTGGAGTTGTAGAGCAATTAGTAAACCAGGCATACTTGTGTCAGTTGGGCATATGGTTCAGCCATTTGCACAAGACCTCCCCATATCTGAAGAGGGGGTAACTCTGTTTCAATGCTTTCAAAGTTCACCACACCTGCAATATGGGTGCTACTTGTGAAGGAGTATTTGGTCTGGACTTTTTAGTCCAGAAACCAATGGGGGTTTTTTCTCTGCCATTTGCGCTCTTCAACCATAGACCCCATGGTCCCATCCAGGTAGAAAGGCGGATCCACTTGTATGGGGCCCAGGTCGATATGCGCCTGTATAGCTTGTTTTGAAGCTTGAGAGGCATCTTCCTGCTCTTTTCAATGGTTAAATTGTAGATAGGCTAGAGGAGAAGGCCTAAATGGCACACAAATGATTTCCAGTAACCCAGGGCACCCAGTACACTTTGTGCTTCTTTAGCTGAGTTGGGAATCTTCACCTGGGTTGTGGCATCCATTACTGGATGGTCCTCTTTGGGCCTGTCCATATCATCCCCAGGAACTTGACACTTTGAGCTGGGCGTCACTCCCAGGTAAAAGCAAATCGGTCTTCACATTCTTTTGCTACTGGAATGGAAAAAAAGGTATTTGCCAAATCAATTACATATCACAAGCTGTTGCAGCGAAGATCTGGCCAGACCTATTGCTAACTGTGTGCCTCTGTTGTCCTAGCAGCGGGATGTCACTTCTGCCCACAGCATCCTGGCCATTGCCAGGGTGACTGGGACGTTTCCCTCTCTCCTGCTTCTGCTGTGTTCCAGTCATCAGCCACTGCTGGAGCACAGAGATTCTTTATAATTATTATTGCCTCCAGTGTTATTAGGGAGGTGTGTGTTTTCTGCCTCTCTCTGATTGGTCTTTGTTGATATTTAAGCCAGTTATAGCGTTTGTGCCACACAACCCGTGGAAGACCGCCTTTAACACCAAATCTGGCCATTACGAATACCTGGTCATGTCTTCTTGCCTCTGTAAAGCACTGGATGTCCTTCATGACTTCCTGGGCAAGTTTGTTGTAGTATTCTTGGATGACATTTTGATCTATTCTCAGTCTCTGGCACAACATCATCTTCATGTTAGGAAGGTACTCCTAAAACTTCATGAACATCACCTCTTTGCCAAGCTCAAAAGTGTGAATTTGAAGTCAAGAATGTCTCCTTCCTGGCTTATGTCATTTCCTCCAGTGGGTTCTCCATGGACCCTAGCATAGTCCAAACCATCCTAGATTGGGTGCTCCCTATCAATCTGAAGGCCATACAAAGGTCTTTGGGCTTTGCAAATTATTATAGATTTATTTGTTCTTTTTCTAACTTAGTGGCTCCGATTACTGCCCTAAATGGCAAAGGGGCAGTTTTGAGACATTGTAACTCTCACTTATCTTTTGTGGTTGAAATAGGTGCTTGCGATGTTGGGATGAGTGCATTATTTTCCCAGACGGATCCTTGTGACAATAGACTGCATACTTGTTTATATTTCTCCCGGAAATTTTCCTCTGTGGAAGTCAATTATAATGTTGGCAAAGGAGAACTTCTGGCTATAAAATGATGCCACTGGCTTGAGGGGGCTGTCCATACCATTTCGGCTCTCACTGATCACAAGAATCTATTATATATTGAGTCAGCTAAATGTTACAACTCTGTCTGTTGTTTGTACCAAGCAGCAGTGCCCTATACCACCAGAGGTGCTGTTGTTCTGTTCCTGAACTCTTCTACTTGCCTGAAGGAGCTAATCTCCTTGCATTATGCCTGATTAGAACTGCACCTGTCGCAGTGCTTTAAGTACCTGCCTCTAGCTGTGCTCTGGGCAGTTCATTTGTTTGTTCCTGGCTGCTGCTAACCTGCTCCTGTGCTGTTTGGTATATACCTGCTGGACTGAACTTCTGTGTATGACCCCTGCCTGTACCTTGGACCGTGCCTGCTTGCCTGAGACCCCGAATTGTTTGCCTGTACCTTGGACCACGCTGTTTTGCCTGTTGCCCTGACCTTTTGGACAGACTTCTGGACCTCGCTAATTTGCTTGATCTCTGCCTGGCTATTTGGATTTGTTTGTCTGATCACTGCTTGATCCCTGGACTCTGTCTGCTTTCCTGGACAGCCTCGTGTCTTCTGGACTAGGATAAAACTTATAATACCTGTTCCTGCCATTTTTATTATACAGTCTCCTTAGGAACCTGTTCTTATCAATGGATCTGAGTTATCTTGTTTGTGTATTTACCTGAATAAAGATACTTTGCTTTACACTTCTGTTGCTCTTCGTGAATGCACTGGGATTCATAACATAATGAACTGCCATACAATCTGGGCCTGCTGATTGCACGCCCTCTGCCTTAGCCCTGGAATTCCTAGTGTTTTTTCATTGAACTCTGTGTTTGGCTATTAGACATGTCTGTAAATCCACAATTATAAATGCTGCAAATGGACATTGTTCAGCTCCGTTACCAAATCATACAACTATCCACTTTACTGCAAGAACTGCTTAAAACTCTTCCTGCTGCTGTGATAAGTAGTTTCAACACTAATTCTGATTTTGGTAATGCCAGTGGTCCCTACCATTAGGGATTCTAAACAACCAAGCTACCTGCGTCCCCTTCTCACTGAGGAGGAACGATGGCGCAGAAGGATTGGTAAACTATGCCTCTACTGCGCCAGTGGCGAACTTTTCTTTCAAAGCTGTCCGCTCCGCAGACCACAACATCCTATGGAGCAGCCTTCAGTGTGCTCCTCTCCAGACCCTGGATTGTTCTGCACATCACCTCCTGTTGCTTTACTTCAGCCTAATCTGCCAGTTCCAGTTGCCGCCTGTCCTGCGGTGCCAGTTCCAGTTGCCGCCAGTCCTGCGGTGCCAGTTCCAGTTGCCGCCTGTCCTGCGGTGCCAGTTCCAGCTGCCGCCAGCATTGAGTCTCCAGCCATTGCCTCCTGTTCTGAGGTGCCAGCCTCTGCCTTCAGCTCTGAGTCTCCTGCCGCTGTGTCCGGTCCTGAGTCTCCTGCCGCTGTGTCCGGTTCTGAGTTCGCTGTATGCGGTCCTGAGTCTGCTGCCTCCACTCCTGAGTCTTCAGCCGCTGCCTCTACTCCCGAGTCTTCAGCCGCTGCCTCTACTTCTGAGTCTTCAGCCGCTGCCTCTACTTCCGAGTCTTCAGCTCCAGAGGGGGCGCTGCCCTTACAGTCTGCTCCAGGGGGGTGCTGCCCTTACAGTCTGTTCCAGAGGGGGCGCTGCCCTTACAGTCTGCTCCAGAGGGGGCGCTGCCCTTATAGTCTGCTCCAGAGAGGGCGCTGCCCTTACAGTCTGCTCCAGAGAGGGCACTGCCCTTCCAGCCCGTTCCAGAGAGGGCCCTGTCCCTCCAGTCCCCTCCCGAGTTGCCTGTCCATGCGGTTCAGCCCGAGTTGCCTGTCCATGCGGTTCAGCCCGAGTTGCCTGTCCATGCGGTTCAGCCCAAGTTGCCACTCTATGCGGTTCAGACCGAGTTGCCACTTGGTGCTGTCTGCTCTGAGGCATCTCACAGTGCTGTCTGCTCTGAGGCATCTCACAGTGCTGTCTGCTCTGAGGCATCTCACAGTGCTGTCTTCTTTGAGGCATCTCACAGTGCTGTCTGCTCTGAGGCATCTCAAAGTGCTATCCAGTTGGAGTGCTGTGCCCAGTCCGGGCTTCCCGTCAAGTGTGCCCAACTTGCCGTCTCAGCCGGGGACTCCTGCTCTGCCGTCCCAGCTGGGGATTCCTGCTCTGCCATCCCAACTGGGGATTTTCCAGAGACTGCTGCACAAGCTGGGAACTCTTCAGAGTCTGCTATTGAGCCTGAATTCCCAAAAGCTTCTTCAGAATTTTCAGCCTTCTTTGAAGGAGTCCTGAAAAAATTTTCTTTAGTCCTTCAAGTTTGTATGAAGCAATATGAAGAATTTCCAGTATATTTCTCTGACCAATTTAACCAAGTTGGTACGATTATCATGAATTTCAGAGGGGAGCAACAGACTTGGGCTTTTTTCCTTCGTAAATCTGATGATCCCATTACCCACAACACCATGGACTTTGTAAATGCAGTCTGTCAGAAATATCTTCCACCTCCAGTAAAGTCACCTGATCGGGGTCTCTCTGCCACCTCAGTCTCAACAAGCATCAACCATGGTGACTGGCTTTTTGGGCATACCGCCATCTTCTAATAGAATAAAAGGTCCTATCCCGACCCTTGGCTGGGACTCAGACTCTGAAAGTGAAGTCGTTGAAGATACAAGAGACTTAGTGGACGAACTTGCCAATTCTTTTTTTGCTTTTGAGGAATTGTGTCTTCTCTGTACTCCTTTGGAGAAGAGCCCAATTGGATCTTCAGGAAGATCCTATAAAAAGAAAAAGAAGAGGAGGAAGACCTGAAGGGAGCTTGTATGGAGCGTCTGGAATCCGCTCATTAAAGGGGGAGCTATGTTACAACTCTGTCTGTTGTTTTTACCTAGCAGAAGTGCCTCATACCACCAGAGGTGCTGCTGTTCTGTTCCTGAACTCTTCTACTTGCCTGAAGGAGTTAATCTCCTTGCATTATGCCTGATTAGAACTGCACCTGTCGCACTGCTTTAAGTACCTGCCTCTAGCTGTGCTCTGGACAGTTCATTCGTTTGTTCCTGGCTGCTGCTAACCTGCTCCTGTGCTGTTTGGTATATACCTGCTGGACTGAACTTCTGTGTATGACCCCTGCCTGTACCTTGGACCTTGCCTGCTTGCCTGAGACCCCGAATCGTTTGCCTGTACCTTGGACCACGCTGTTTTGCCTGTTGCCCTGACCTTTTGGACAGACTTCTGGACCTCGCTAATTTGCTTGATCTCTGTCTGGCTATTTGGATTTGTTTGTCTGATCACTGCTTGATTCCTGGACTCTGTCTACTTTCCTGGACAGCCTTGTGCCTTTTGGACTAGGATAAAACTTATAATACCTGTTCCTGCCATTTTTACTATAGAGTCTCCTTAGGAACCTATTATTATCAGTGGATCTGAGTTATCTTTGTTTGTGTATTTACCTGAATAAAGATACTTTGCTTTACACTTCTGTTGCTCTTCGTGAATGCACTGGGATTCATAACACTAAAAGGTTGAATTTCAGACAAGCATGCTGGACCTTATTCTCCACTGACTACAGATTTGTCATCTCCTTCAGACCTGGTTCTAAAAACACCAAAGCTGATGTCCTATCTCGTAGCTTAATCTCCTGTCATTATCCTCATTCTGAACCTCTGTCGATTATTCCACCTTCGTCCGTCCTCACATGGCTGGCTCAAGATCTGGGTCCAACTCTCGACCAACTTCAGATTATGGCTTCTCCATAATATTTGTCCCTGATCATATAAGAAGGGCAGTTCTTTCTAAGTAGAACCTACAAAAATCCTGGTATTACCAATGCCATTGAGATTCTTTCCCATATTATTTGGTGACTGCCTGGGAATTTGTCCTCTACTGCGAGCAATGCATTAGGAACAAGTCTTCCAGAAGTTGTCTCTTTGGTCAATTGATGCCCTTTTCAGTTCCTGTGAAGCCGTGGACACACTTGGATTTAATTGTGGATCTACCCTGGTCAGCTAGTCCTGCTCTGTTTCAGGACTCCTTTCGATCTAAGGGTCTGAGTCATTAGGCAAAGCAAAAAAATTAAGTAAGTGCTGCTGAACAAACCATGTTACAAAGCTTTTTCATGTAGCACACAAATACTTGATAACTTTAGTTTTACACTGAAATTTAAAGTTGATATAGGACATGCCCTATCCCAACTCTAAATTTGTCCCCACATTTTAAATTTACCTCCCCTCCAATGCAATATGGTTTTGCCAAAGTGCAAAGTTACATCTTTTTTTTGCTTTGCTCTCCTTACTTATGCTGGCCCTCATTTACTTTTAGACCATCACCGCAAAAGTTGCCTCTTGAAGGTGGGTGATAAAGTTTGGCTCTCTATAAGGAACATCAAACTCAAGCAGCCTTGCAGGAAATATGGGCCTAAGTTCAATGGACCTTTATTCATCATTTAACAGATCAATCCTGTTGCCTTCAAACTGAAGCTCCCTCGAACCTTTAAGAATTCCTAACATATTCCTTTGCTCCCTTCTTAAGATGGTTACCTTATCCAGCAAGTTCAGACCTAAATGTCCACGTAGACCATGTCCCTTCAAGGTTGATGGATGCCAAGAGTTCCTTGTTGAAAAGGTTCTTGATTCTAAGAGGGTCCGAGCTCAAGCTCATTTATTGTTTCACTGGAAGGTGTACGGCCCCAAAGAAGGATCTTGGGTTCTCCAGAAGCATTTGCATGATTTCAAGTTCATTGTCATGACTGAGTGTAGCGTACCTGCTATCGTTGGCACTACTCGAAGGAAGGCGCGGAGTCTAACGTGCCCCTGGTGTTCACCACGGACCCCCGCAAGGAGGTATGGACTCAACTGCAGGAAACACGCAGGTCGCGGTCCTTCCCCGAGTCAGATAGCGAGGCACGAGAGGAGTTGTCAGACAGGCCGGTTCGGCAACGGTGCGGGCAAGGCAGGTACACGAGGTGAATCCAAAGGGGTAGTGAGACAAGCCGGGTTGGTAGCATTCTGGCAGCATGGTACAAAAGGGAGATCCAAAAGGGTAGTCAAGGCAATCCGGGTCACAAGGGTCACAGGCAATACGGCAATAGTCTGGAGACAGGCAAAAGGTCAGGAGACAGACAATCACAGGAACGCTGGAGGACAGGAAAGGACCTGAAACTCTGGCACAGGAGGTGGGATCCAGAGAGGCTTAAATAGTTCTGGTAGCCAATGAGCCTCAGCGCCTGTAGAGCTGTCATAATCCTAGCGCCGTAGCGCTTGTCATACACTAGCGCCGTAGCGCTTCCTAGATGCAGCGTCCCGTTGCCTAGCAACGGGAACGCTTCCTAACCTTGTAGTCGGGCGGCCGAGTGGGGGCGGAAGTGATGCGTCTGGTTGCTAGGCAATCAGACGCGCTATGCGGAAGAACAGGCGGCCGCCGAGTGGTGCCTGACACTCATCAAGGAATTCTTTAAACAATTTCCAAATAAATCAGGTTGTAAGAGTTTCTTAACCCATCCTCCAGGGGGGGATACAGTCACGAGCAGGATCCGGCCGGACCTCTTGCTGGCCATGTCTCGGCTGTTGCCCTGGTACCTAGGACCTCACTTCTGCCCACAGCATCCCCACAATTGCCAGGATGAACGGGACGCTCTTCTCTCCATGCTGTTGCTTCCCAGCCATCAGAAACAGCTGTGGAGCGGCGATTCTTTATAGTAATTTTTGTCTCCTGTGTTATTAGTAAGGTGTGTATTCTCTGCCTCTCTCTGATTGGTCTTTGATGGTATTTAAGACTTAATCTCCCTGTCAGTTATAGCGTTTGTGTCACACATTTGCTGACCTGCTCCCGTTTCCTCTGGAAACTCTACCAAATTCTGATTGACACCTGTTGTGATCCCTGGTTTGCTTCTGGATCCTGTTTAAATTCTGATTACCCTTGACCTTTGGCTTGTCTCCAGGATTCTCCCAGCTTGCAAACTGCCCTGATCTTTTGGCCTGTCCCTAACTATCCTTACTTCTGACCCACGACCCTTGGTCTGCTCCTGGTATCCATGTGTTGTGCTGCTTTTCTTCTGTCTCCTATCTCTGCGCTACAGCAACTGTACATAAGCTTTTACTACACTAGAGTCCTGGGGGCTTCTGAGTACCTGTGAGTGCAACAAACACTACAGGAATGGCGGCTGGTATAGGTGGGTGAAGGCCTCTTATCATCAAGTTCTAAAAGCTTATGTTATAAGCCGTGAAGCCATAACATTACAGCATACCACTCTCCCTAAGCATCCTGTGTGTTTCCCGCAGTAGTGATCATTTCAGGCACAACCGCTGCCAGATGCACGACTACTTTGTATAAGCCCCTGTAGTCAATTGTGAGTCTATATGACCCATTTTAATGGGATATCTGGGAGCATTGTATGAGTTGTTTGCTTCCCTCAACACCCCATCTTTTAGGAGCGCTTCAATGGTCTGTGTAATTTCTCCATGTCTCCCATGAGTGCGATAATGCTTCATATTCACTGGAAGTGCTGGCATGGGTATGTACACGGAGTCCCATTTAGTATGTCCTTTCACTACCAGTTTCACTGCAAATGTTGTAAAGGTTCTTACAGAGCAGCCAATGACATTTTGCATTTTAAATACATATTTTTAAACTACTTCTTATGGACTTCTTCACATACATCTGGTTTCAATAAATTCTATGATATTCCTGCTGAGGAACAGAATTTCTGGAGTTTTCCCTGTAGTAGTATGTTCAGTATTTCAATAAACAAATAAGAAATCATTGACTTTGTGTTATATATTAATCTGCTCATGGCCTTAATAATAACTTTTTGAATGTTCAGCATAATATTTCAGCTAATCCATTTGTAGCTCAAGGCATGGTGCTAAATTGAATTGATTTAGGCCATTACTTTTCACTTTTCAAAAATCTCTGGAACTCTTTTGAAATTAACTGACCTCCATTGTCACTACAGATATGTTCTGGTGACATATTTCTATAGAATAGAGTTCTCAAAACAGTATTATTTTTTTTTAAATGACATAGATTTCAGCTTGTTGGCTTCAGGCCACTTATAATGTACATCCACCACATTCTGAAACATGTGATCCATGAATAAAGACCAGCAAATCAATATCAACTCTCTAACATATATAGGGGGGTCATGCACTAATGGAGTTAGCGGAGGTCCAATTTGAATCTTTTAAAATGTTTCAGTCTTTTATTGATTCAACCTGACCATCCATTCCAGGCCACCATACATAATATATGTCTTAGTTCTTCATTTAAACTGTGCTGTGATAATACTGGATAATTTCTGGTTTCTCGCTTGATGACAGTAATAGCTATTGGAAGCTGTTCTACCAATTTAGAGTAATGCATATCTTCTTCATACATTAGAACAGACTCATCACCTAATTGTAGAGGGTTTTGGGACAAGCCTTTAGTGTTACTGTGAAGTTTTATTCCTTTAAATTCAATCGAAGAGCTCCCATGAATAAGGGCCATCTTTGCAATCTGGCAGCTGTCATTGCAGGAACTTCCATCTGAGGATTTAATATAGACACAAGAGGTTAGGGATCTTGACCATTATGAATGTCTGTTCATAAAGATACTAGTGGAATTTCTTTTCTCCCATACAAGACTTAAAATCACATGCTTGTGTTGAGCCATTAAGGATTTAGATGCAAATGAGATGGATCACTCACTGACATCTGATAGAGTATGTGATTATACTGCCCTATTTCATTAAGTGATAAACATGTTAGCCAAGACAGGCGGTTGCTCTCGTGGCGGACTGCCAGCTCGATCTTGATATCCAACTACAAGCTTTTTAACAGCAGTATCTTTAAAATACGCTATTGTAGCTGGAATTTAACACAGCTGCTGGCAATAGACTTGACTTTCAAGGGTCCTCGTTAAAGGATTTAAAATATACTCATTGAAATTACAGGGCCTCAAAAGAGTCCTGTATTGTTATTTTTCACCACTAACTCCCTGAGCAATTGAACTAGGGGCAGTTCTGTCCCAACATGCACCTTTGGAAAACTACATCCATGTGGATTCTTTTCACAAAAGTTGCAACAAGTATAAAAGAATTATACCTTTGGAGACAGGGAACTTTGAAGGTTAAACTTGCACTTGAACAGTAGAGACATTTTATGGAGGTTGCCTCCTTGCCTGTGATTGTATATACAGACCATCGCAATCTTCTGTACTTACAAGCAAGATGGTTCCTGTTTTCTCTCACTTAATTTTATCCTCACTTTTCCTCCAGTTTCCAAGAATATGAAGGCTGATGCTTTATCTTACTCTTTTGGCTCCTCAGATCAGGAATCGTCCTCTGAGGATCATCCTATCATTGAATTGAACTGCATCATTTCCGTAACTCTTATTTCTCCAGCAAACATTCCTCCAGTGAAAACATTTGCTACCCCTTAGACTTTGTCCCAGTCTGTTATGATGGTCTCACACATCTTGGTTCACAAGCCATGCAGGTGGAGTTTGTAGCAGCCTGTCCCACTTGCGCTCAACATAAAACTTCATGTCAAAAACCTCTCAGTCATTTACATCTAGTTCCTAGCAGACATGGACGCACATTTTGATGGATTTTGTCACTGATCTACCTCCCAGAAAAGGTTGTAATATCATTTGGGTGGTGGTTGATAGCTATTTGAAGGCAACCCACTTTGCTCCTCTGAAGGGGATTACTTTTGCTCCTGCTCAAGCTGACTTTTTTGTCAAAGTAATATTCAGATTACATGGTTGCCCAAAAGATATTGGCCTGATTCATTAAGGAAAGTAAAGCAAAAAAAGGAGTAACTTTGACCTTGGCAAAACCATGTTGCTTTGAAGGGGGAGATAAATTTAAAATGTGGGGACAGATTTATAGTTGGGATAGGGCATGTCCTAGATCAACAGTTTAAAAATAAAGCTATCAAGTATTTGCGTGCTACATGAAAAAACAGCCAGTATTTTCCTTTTGTGCAAAATAATAAACTAATTTGCACCCCTTGCATTGTAACATTTGTTTAGTTCAAGGGGAAAATTCACTCCTTTTTTGCCTTACTTTCCTTAATGAATCAGACCCATTGGGCTAGATTTACTAAGCTGCGGGTTTGAAAAAGTGGGGATGTTGCCTATAGCAACCAATCAGATTCTAGCTTTCATTTATTTAGTACCTTCTACAAAATGACAGCTAGAATCTGATTGGTTGCTATAGGCAACATCCCCACTTTTTCAAACCCGCAGCTTAGTAAATATACCCCATTGTCTTTGATTGAGGGATGAAATTTGTGTCCAAATTCTAGAGATCTCTACAAAAACTTTTACATCAAATTAAATTTTTCCTCTGCACATCACCTGATCCTCCTTCCTCTATATGAGTCGACCAGCAAGAGTATAAGGTCAGCCAGATTTTGGACTCTTGCATGTCTGGCTGCAGAGGTGGAACAGACACATGGGTGTCAAGAAATTGAGGTCAATATAGGAAGGTTGTTATTTCATTACTATCTTTGCAATGTTACATTTGAATTGTGTTGCCATTTGTGCTCAACTCACAGGTACTAGGAAACATGTAAGCATGATTTCCTATAAACACACAAACATACAGAGTAATGCATATACACTTCAAATAACACAATAAAACTGTTTGTTGCTTGTCATTCAAATATCATATTGTAGTAAGCCCTACAGCACCTGGACCAGAAAACTATATAGCACAATGCATTGAGTTGTAAATGTAATGAAACCTTAGGGGTAAAATATAAAACTGCAGTAATATAACAGAGGGATTGAATGAGACCGAGGTGATATAAACGCTGAGGGGGCAGGCAGTAGAAAAAGTGCAGGCATACCAGGAGTTAACTTATCTGGGTGGTGGAAAAAAATCTGAGCTACCAATCAGTAGAACCGGAAGGGGAGGGGTTAGGTTCCCAGAGGAGGCTTATAACATATAGGAAAAGGATATGATTTCCTCTTGCATCTGGAGTTGTTACCCACCCACCCATCCCATATTATAGTATTGGTATTGGTACTTGTGTTTGAAAGTGGCGGTAAGCAGCCCAATCAGCGGCCATTTTGTTACATTTAAGGCGTAGTAGGCACTCTCCCCTTAAAGGGATTGGGCAATTAGTCAGAATAGCCCTTCGGGGTTAAGGGACTCCGCTTAGGCGGGCGGGCCTCAGCTAATATGCCAAATGGGGGAGTTTGGCATTTTACGCCTAGTTGGGTCCAAATTAGTTTGGACAGAATTTACAGCTGGTAGTTGTGGCCTGGATGCTGATTGGTCTGTTTATATTGGCCACCAATTTTCCCCAGCAGGTTTGCCTTTAATAAATTCCTGATCTTTCAAACGCCAATTCAAGTCTCTGTGTCTTTATTATAGTTTGTAAGTTTACTCTGGTAAAGGTAAAAGACGGTATTGTATGTGGTCCACCATAAGCGGTTTATAGTATGCGTTTTAAAATAACGCATATAATAACATTCAGGTTTCAAACACAAATCACATTCATTTTTAATATGTGGTTTGCTGCAAACTGTATGCAGTTTATAGCAAACCACTGAGTTGTAAACTGAACATAATGCAAAAACAATTCACTCCTAATTTAACTCTTTGCATTGCATCTAAGTGTGACTTACATGTAATTTTAATATATGCATATTTATGTATCTTATGCTTACCATAGGCCTAGTGTAACTTAAGGTCATGATGATGATGACTGTCACATCTAGATTCATGTGTATGTTATATTTAAAATTTTACGTATATAAAATATGTGTCTAAATGTATTTTAGATATAAACTGCATATCATGCAGCTGGTTATAGTCTTCATACTCAAAATATATGTAATTTGACCAAACCAGCAAATAAGAGCCACAGCTAAATAAATGTGCATCTTATTTGAGCTGTTTTGATGGCATTGTGGCTTGCAATCTGCCAGCTTTAGAAAATTATTATTATTATTATTATTATTAACATTTATTTGTTAGGCGCCACAAGGTTTCCGCAGCGCCGCACATAGTACAAACAGTAGACTATACAGGGTATAACAGTACAGAACAATAAACAAAAAGTACCAATACTTCAGAAACTCCAGGCAGGCAGATGCAATAGACACGGAGCAGAAGAACGGGTAAGGAGACAGGAGGGAAGAGGGCCCTGCTCATTCGAGCTTACATCCTAAGGGAGGGTTGACAGACCAGGCACAAGAGGAGCCGGTTGAGGCAATGGGAGAGAGGGGAGAATGAGCGGAGGAGATAGGGATTAAGTGGATGGGTGGTAGGCTTTGAGAAAGAGGTGAGTTTTGAGTGCACGTTTGAAAGAGCACAGAGTGGGAGAGAGGCGGACGGAGCGAGGGAGGTCATTCCAATGAAGGGGGGCTGCACGGGAAAAGTCCTGGATTCTGGAATGGGAAGAGGTGATCAGAGTGGAGGAGAGGCGACGGTCATTGGCCGAGCGCAGGGAGCGGGCGGGAGTGTGAATGGAGAGGAGGTTGGAAATATAAGGGGCAGTAGAGTGGGAGAGAGCCTTGTAAGTGGTGGTGAGGAGTTTGAAAAGAATTCTGTAGGGGAAGGGGAGCCAGTGAAGTGCAAGGCAGAGAGGGGAGGCAATGGAGGAGCGGCGTGAGAGGTAGATGAGTCTTGCGGCCGCGTTGAGTATAGAGCGGAGGGGGGAGAGACGAGAGTGGGGGAGGCCGGTGAGGAGGAGGTTGCAGTAATCCAGGCGGGAGATGATGAGTGCGTGTATGATAGTTTTGGTGGCCTCCTGAGAGAGAAAGGGACGGATGCGGGCGATGTTGCGTAGTTGGAAGCGTCAGGCTTGGGCAAGGGAATGAATGTGGGGGGGCAAAAGAGAGAGAGGAGTCAAGGGTGACACCCAAGAAAATGAAGCTTGATGCATGATTCTTACTTTTAATTACAATTTTATTGTTCCAAAACTGCACAAAAAGACGCCTTTTTAACTGCAGTTTACAAAAAATGCACTTTGACACAATACCCTTAAATCATATATCAAATATATTTCTTGCTCATTTCAGCTGCAAGCTGGATAAAATAATTTCTGTAATTTTAAATTGAAAATCATCTAGTAGAACAATTGTGTCCTGGTGTCACAAATGTAAAGCAGATGAGGTGAATGGTGTGCAGGATGCAGTTATTAATTGCATTTTTCAAGATGTTTATGCTTATTTTACACCCCCAGCTGTATTAATCATGTCTATCACACCCCAATGAGCCTGGTGAAGCTTATGTATCAGGAATATCTATTGCTCGGAAGATAAAGTTAACTCATAGTCATCTGTTAAGTGGATTAATTAACAAAACCTTGCAATTATAACTCCCTACATCCCCCTGATCTCCCCAGAGACCATTAACTCACAACATGTGATGGCTACAAGATCTACAACAAGGTAAGGGGGAACAAATAGAACAATTGTGCAAAATTATGGCATAATCAAGGGGAAAGAATGTAAAAAAGTAAAACAATTTCCTTTAAAACTTCAGTTGTTCAGCCAGTATAAGGAAAAACATAAAACCCATTTCTAATCAGAAAATCATCCTACCTACTACTCCCTTGACCAGAGTTTCTCTTTATGACAACTTTTAATAATACAGGTGATAAATAGTTCAATGTGAGCTATTTAGAAAGTTATACGATTTTAACTATCAGATTCACTTTTGGCACATCTTTTATATTATATTTTCCTATTGTTGACAACTAGTGCTTTGACATACATAGGACACACAAAAAAAAAATCAGAAATAACTATCAACCCCGAACCACGTGTTAGACTACTTTATACCCACATTGACTTGCACCTTGGGGTTTATCTGTAGTTACATGTACATGTTTGAGGGACAATAATAAAAGCTGACACTATAGAGTTTAATAAATGTTGAACATTTTTGCAGCGTATTTTCTATCTCCTCTTTATTGAACAATTTTCACCAGTATTAAGCATTGTATTTTATTATGCAGTTAGTCACATTTACAAAATAGCCACAAATTTTGTGTTTAAGATGAGACACGCGTAGTACTTTGTGGGTTTTGCAACTGAATTTTTTACACTGAAAGTGTCTTATCTGCACAAATAGTATCAAAAACCTGTAGTAAAGTAGTAACATTTTCAAAAGGTATAAAAAGATACTCAACTAATGACAATGAAGACCAGATAGAAAGATTTTGAAGTGTGAATGTGTATCAGTGTGGCCACCTGGAGCAGTTCTACAAAGAGGGTGAAGTGGAGCCACCCAGACGACAGCACTGGAGCTGGCCAAGATAAGAAGAAAGGAAGATTCTACTTACTGGATCACTGATGTCGGGATGCCAGTAAGTTCTTTCATCCCACTGCACTCCCCAGCATTGGTGACAGAAAATCTGTACAAAATCACTGTCAACCAATCAGTGCCCAGAACAGTGAGCTAATCAGGACTCCTCTCCGGCCACTGAGTCCTCATAACTGCTTATAAACAACCATTTCCAGAGACACGTGCAGTCCGATGGTGGAAAGAGACCTGCGAGGATCTCCCTAGACGAGTCGGTGAGATCAAGAAAGAAGAGTTGTGGAGAAGCAGTGGTGCAGAGTTCAAGAGAGAAGAAGGCAGGGCAAGCAAGAGAAGCTCTCGTGGAAGATTGAAGAGGGCGACAGGCAGCAGAGAGCCAGGGAACATCAAGATCAACATAGAAGACTATTGGAAACCATAAAGCAGAGAAGCAGCAGGGGGAAGTCAATGAACTTTCACAGTTCCCCCCCTGCTGATAATGAAAGCTGATAGAGAAAGGTAATTTCCTTTGGGCAACCATCTCTTAGGCCCACAGCTGCACATTATCTCCTGTACACTTTGGAGCACGAGAGCCCATGGTACCTTTCGGGCAATAGTCTCATGCAGCATTAGAGGGCACAGAGCCGTGGAACCAATCAGGATATTGTAATATTTTACTGAAATAACTGTTGTGGCTTCTCCACTAGACTGAAGCGGTGTGTGGGGAGCTATACTGAGGAGTCAGTACAGATGGTAGTTGGTCCGATCGTGAACAGGTAAGAAGTTTGTATGGATCTGTCGTTTCCTGTAGGAGCCACAATTGCAGCAATCCAGTAGTGAGTTTTTCAGATACATTTTTTAGATGAAGAAAACCTGACCTGCATTCCTCTGTCTGTAAGATGTCCTGAATGCAGCTAAATAGACATGTGAATAGTAAACTTCTAATTCTATTAATGGAGTCAAATAGAGAGATGGAACTCTCAGATGCAACTTTAACAATAATCATCATCATCATCATTTATTTATATAGCGCCAACATATTCCGTGGCGCTTTACAATTGGGGACAAACATAATAAACTAATAAACAAACTGGGTAAAACAGACAAAGAGGTGAGAAGGCCCTGCTCGCAAGCTTACAATCTATGGGAATAATGAGATACATAAAACAAATCAGAGCTTCTTAAAGACATTTTTGGCTGCATTAGAAAATGAAAAAATGAATTTATTTTGGACAAGGTAAGAAAGAGAATTGTGTATTAGCAGGGGGATAAAATACCAGTAAATATATTACATATCCTTTTTTGCTACACTTGCCATGGACGTAAACACTTTGGATGCGATCATTTAATAACGGTAACTTGGGTACCCCATATTGTTAATATTTCCTTCACACCTAAATATTTCTATAGCTTTTTTCACTATTATATTTTATATTTAGGCAATTGGGTAGAATTATTAAATTGGGGCGACTACATTTTTAATGTAGAAGTAATAAAGGTTTATTGTTGGCAGGGGCGCACGCAGGGTTTTCTGCTGCGCATGTGCCCGTGGCATGCGCAGCAGCTCTATTTCGGCAGCACTGTACTATATGGTACAGCACCGCCGCGGACGATTCTTTGACAGCGCCGCGGCTGCTGTATAGTACAGTGCCGCTATGTAGGGGCACTTCTTTAGCGGAGGAGAGGGGTTTCTGGAGACCCAGAAACCCCCCCTGCGTGCGCCCCTGATTGGTGAAACTTACTATTTTAGACTAGATTTTTTTTTCTTTACTGCCTGAATGACAGAAGACAGCAAACGGCCAGCGAGCGGCTACAGTCAGTTGATTCTTTTTTCCTGCATAACAAAATTGTTAAATATGAGATATTTATAATGTACAATGTAAGTAAAAGTAGTAAATCTGCTCAGCTGTCATGCACAAATAATTAACAGTTCTGGCTAGAACAACTTATATAAACATATAGATCGCACAAAATCAATATAAATGTCTGTATAGTGCACAAATCAAACATATATGCATTAGATATAGTAGGCAGTGCACACATATTATGATTTTTTTTATATACAAGAAATGAATAGGTAAATCAAATAAGCATGAAGCAATAATTCTTCAAAGTCCATTAAAAGAATAACGATCCCAAAAGAAAATTTTTTGGTATAGCTAGTCCCAATAGGTTGATGGCGATATGTTTGTAAACTTGATGCAGATAAATGTTCTAGAAATAAAAGTTTGAGTCACACGATTGTTGTTGGGCAGATTGTCCTTTTTCCTTCTGCCTTCTTCCCAGAATTGTCTTTACCTCCCCTTCAGAGATTGAGGGGCAGCGCGTTATCCAGCCTTGAAGCCTGTATTGTTGAAGTCATTGGGTTCGTTCAGCCCTGTGTGTCGCAACTAGTTAAAAGCTGTTCTGTGAGCAGCAATATAGCCACTCCAGCCCAACAAGTGGGCGAGTTGTCAGAATTTCTTTAGTGGTCTCGTTCTCTTTTATATAGTAAATACCCTTAGGTTGTAAGCAGGTAGATAAATAAAAAGAGTAAAGTAGTTTAACCAACTTGTTTCACCCAATGCACAAACAAGGGCTTCCTCAGGGACAAATGTGATAGGTGGTGATCATGTTCATATAGCCTTCAGTAGGACTGCCCATTAATCAGTATTTACGGCGGTGTTTGTTAAATAACTTGCAGGTGCCGATTAGAACACATGTTCACTGTTGCAAGTGCAGCAGTACGTTCCCAAATCCAATTTCAAAGACGCTTTATAAGTATTTTGTATTAATATTTCTTATCAGTTGGTAAAAATATTTACTAATATAAGTAAAATGGTAGTAGGTCTAGCAGTTTGTACATTTATTCCAATAGATATAAAATAGGTACATAGATGTTCCAAAAAATAAGACCTTATCTTTCTAATAAGGACAGGTATTATTTACAATAGGCAGACATGGAGTGAATGCATGAGCAATTTGTTCCTATATTGCATCATAAATGATTCCCAATTCACATTACAAGTGTCTGATTATTTTAATCAATATAACATTCTACCAATGTATTTAGCTAAATATAAATTCAAAATACGTGATTTATTTAGCCTTCTGTGCCTATGATATTTTGAGAGCTATTTGCTCAGGCATGGCTAAATATATCATAACTCCATCGGATCATAATTTATTCTGTTATATTTGAAATCAGTCTACTAGATGTCCATTATTTCTTATATTGATAATGTAAAGCCTGTTACATAAACACCTAAACCACCTAAAAGATGTTGTGGTTGAATATGGATACATTGATTATGCAGTGTCTCACACAATAAAGAAAAGACAGACTGGGAACTCCTTCGTTTGTTAGTTATTGTCATTTTCAAGGAAGATGCCTAGATATAAATCTAGGTTTAGACCTTTAGGGGAGAGAGTGCATAGGTCATAAATCCATCTGGCCTCCTCCCTGGATATTGTACTGATATAGTTCCGTCCTTTTCAAAGTTTGGAAATTTTCTATAAGCATGTCGAAGTCCTATAACTGGATGAACGAAAGTATATTTGTTAATATTGTTTTATCGTGCGATTGCGATCAGTATGCCACGTAACACGTCGCGTAGCACGATCGCACAGTAAAATGCGCACGCACACACACGCACTCTAACATTTCATTATTTATATATTTCATATTTATATTGGTTCCATTCCACAGTGATTTATGAGCAGATAATATTTAGTTTATTATTAGTTTATATATTATGATTATATGTATACTTTAGTGTTATTTAAGGTCTAGGTTACAGGAAACGTGTCATGTGTGGTATCATTTTAATCCCCTAGTCATCAGTAGTTGTTCGGTTCTTTCGCCGAAGAGATCGCAAATTGCATACTCTAGTTAGTGATGTTAGGGAATAAAACACTTAAAGTGATACTGACTATAAAATGCTAATAGACTAGTTGTAACTGGATTCTTGGTGGGAAAGTCAGAGCACAACCCCTGGAGAGATGACCCCACCTTTGGATATTTTGGTTTGAACTGGCCTATGACCTGAAGCACCCTGGACCTTCCTGATTCCTGGACCAATAGAAGCAAGCCACACCATCTGCATTGTTCTCACTGAAACACTGAGTGTATATAATAACACCTCTCACTGGCCCTGGCCTCAGTCTCTTCTGACCACAGTATTCTGGAGTGAAATACTGTTCGCTGGTACCAGTGGGAGCGCAGTGAGCGCGGTATGTATTTATCTCTTGGTATTGGCTGTACTGTATTATAATCATGTATTGAATTGTTAAATTTTACATCTGCTAAAATAAATTACTTTGTGCTTTGGAAACACAATACAATCGCTTATGCAATGCTTATTTGAAAACGATAGAATTACTTTAATAATTTGGGGGCTCTAAGCGGCGAGGTAATGTTACCGGAAGGTATGCAACGCTTACAGATTTCGGTTCCTCAACAAAGGGTGGATTGACGTGTCACATACAGAAAAGAACGCAATGTGTTCAAAACCTGTTGTTCACTCTGTGTTGCAAAACCCAATGTCCGTTGTTGCATAATCTGTAGGAACGCTAACTTGAATCTAGGGACAAGAAAGAAAAATGTTTCTTTTTATTGTCGGTTTGCGTTTTAAAAGGTATTGCATTGCATAGGGTATGTGTACTTTCTGCTTAGCATATGTGTACTTCCGGTATTGTTGCCACGTGTTTAAACAATCGTTTTGATGGTTGTTTTACATGCATAGTATGATCACTTGTTAAAGCCTCTGAAACGTTATTACTATTGTTGGGAACTTTGATTTTCTGCGCAGAAAAGGTGTATATTGTGTGATTTTGTGACATAGATACACTGTTTTATTGTTGATTGGTCTCAGTAGCTGTCTGCTGAGGCAGGTTGCCCAACTTAAGGACGGTATACGGGGCAGGTATACTGAGGGCGAAAACAAGGGAGCTTTTCGCACGCACGCCCAATAGTAATCGCAACGTTTACTGATAGTATCTTTAAGCATTGCGATTGGAAGGAAAGCCGTGATTGTGACTTGGGAAGGCAGCGGGGAGGAATTATATTGGAAAGGCTGGTTGATTGTATCGACTTTGTGCTACCAGTGATAATAAACTCAACAGATTTGATGGAAAATCAAGGGTATCGAGGAGCTGATATCCCTTTAGTCCGCATTGATATTTCTGTGTTAGGGGTCCTCGTTTAGTACGAGAGGAAGTGGGTGGACGCGGCTTGAGCAAATACGTCCACGATCAGTAAGAGATCTCTAGTGGTAGATTCTTTATAGCAATGGGTTGAAAGTGTTTGCTGGAAGGGACAGAGTACTGCGGTATTATCTGTGGTCCGCATAAAGGGTATTGTTTGCTAGAAGGGACTGAGCACTGCGGTGTTATCTGTTGTCCGCATAAAGGGTATTGTTCAAAATAGGTGATAAACATACGCTAGAGATGGCCAATGTACTGCCTATGAAAGGCCTTATTGATTCAGCAAGATTTCTTATGTGTAAGAATTATGGTGTATACGCAATGGTGTACTGCGACACGTGGGTCAAGATGACCAAAGATTGTGTTAGGCCTTTCCCAACAATAGGGAGTTTTGAATCTTAGGTACTGGATAAAGTTAAAGAAAAGGTGTGGTTGATTAGATTAACAGAAGTAAGAACTAGACATAATGATTGTTTAAAGTTGTCGCAAATGGAAGGTAACATGTGGCAGAGCAGCGAGTGCACAGCAGAAGTAAGTGTGGCGAAAATTCGCACATAGCGTAAATAGCCGTTGAAAAGCATGGAGAACTGATGTGGTCAGGGCGGTAAGTACAGCCAATACCAAAAATTTAAAAACTGTAACTAGTAACTTGTATGTTGTTTTAAGTAATGTTAAAAGCAAAGTTTCAGGACAAAGAAAAGGAACGATCCCACCAGCAGGGGCAGCGGCTGAAAGTGGTGAGAATAATGTAAAGGTTAACAAAGGGGGAGACATCCATTTTACTGCAACAACAATTCCAGCAACTAGTTCAGAACATAGTGATTTTCGCAGGCTTACATCCTGTTCGCACAACAGCAGTTCCCAATGGGAAGGCGGACAAGGACGGTGAAGTTCCCTTAAAACATGTAGCAAAGCATGATCCATGGACTAGGTCTGAAATGTTTTCAATATTGTCTGATTTCCCTGATCCTGGCGAGTAGTATTGAAGACCTGTCTTCCTCTCAATACTGATATACAAAAGTTTATTAAGGATTGTATGTTGGAGAAGGATAGATCCTCAACAGAGGGTGACAACCATGAAAATATTAATTGCTTAATTTCTCAGTTGGCCATATACTTTCCTATGGAGGTGGACTGGAGTAAAATTTTTACTATCAAACAAAAGGATAGTAAAAATGCAACAGACTATTTTTCCAGGGCTCTGATAGTGATGGCCAATTACACTGGGGTATCAGATATAAAAGATAATGTACATTACAGGGAGGTTGCTGTTTCAATTCTAATGGATGGCCTCAGGGAAAACTTGAAAAGAATGGTGCAAACTTCATTACCAAACTGGAAAGGAATCACTGTAAGTGTTCTCAGGGAGTCATCTATAGGACATGATAGAAGTATAAATAAACAGAAAGAGACACTAAGTGATAAGGTAATGATGGTAAGTATCCCAGCACTAGAGGGACTGCCCACACGACCACAGTATAATAACACCTGGTTTAAGGAACAGAAACAATGTGAGACAAGAAAGTGTTACAACTGACATAAAAAGGGACACATAAGGAGATACTGTAAAGAGAAAAGATCAAAAACACCCACAAAGAAGGCGTACACAAGTCTCAAAGGTTTCCCAACAGTGCCTGCACACCTCATAGCAACAAATACTTTGAGGAAGAACTATAGTCAACTCTAGAAGTCAGGTCATATCTGTAATCCTGCAACCAGGCAAAGTAGATGTTAATCTGTGGTAAGTATTATTGTGGAGGTTTAGTAAGAAACTGATTTAAAAGTATACTTTGTTGATTTTGCTTGTTTGTTTTATGTTGTCACATGTTTGCTTTCCTGATCGCTGGCCGATGGTAAAGAATGAAAATGTTTGTTTCGTTTGTTGTTTAAAGATAACTATCTTGTCTTTTCTTCTCACAGATAAGGGTAAACAAAAGGAATATAGACTTAGTGATTAAGGGGGTGGGATAGAGAAGTAGAAAAATTACTCTTGAAAGACAAATTAACAATGGATCATTGGAATACTCTTTGTTTTAGGCTGCAGTGGCTAACGATAATTTGTTTGGCTGAGAATCATTATTCAAAAATGAAGTATGTACATACTTTGCTCTAAAATATTGTTTTATATATATCAGATAAGTATGAGTCACTAAGAGTTAATTTTTTCATTTCTCTATCATAAGTCAGGAAGTTCTTTTGCAAAGGTATATAGTTATGGTGATACCGAGTTATTAATGAACAAATGACGGACAACACTGGATTGCACGGTTGATGTAAGACCCCCTAGTTAAGTATGGGGAGGGGTCATAGTTTAGCGAGTAGCTAAGGGGATTAGTGGAATGAATACAGCCATTTTCCCATAGTGTCCAATCCAGTTGTCATGTTTGCTGTAAATTCTCCTTTTCTGCATTTCTATTTGTTTTCAAACCCTTGTATTCAAATCTTTCTATTCCTATTATTTGTTGCTCTCCTATTTTCTCATTCTTTACATCTATGCTAGTATCTCTTTCTCTTCTCTTGTATAGAGATACAAAAAGACGTAGACACAGTCTCAGTAATGGGGCTAAGACATTTTTGACATAAGACGGACTCAGGGATATACACGTTAGATTGACATAGGTTACAGAAACAGTTAGGGGTTTGTTTTATGTGTATAGAAGCTGCTAATTTTAAACAGAAAGGTTCTGTTGTGGAAATACAATTCACGTTTTATAGATTGCATATCTGTTTTGTTTTTTTTGTTTTTCTTTTGTTTCGTGCCTCCTGTACAAAAATGTGCTTTATATGTATGCACAAAGGGTGGTTAGGAGATTGCTGGAGGTTAGACATACAGATAGGCATCTCTGTGGAGAACATTGGAGTAGGATTTTTGCCACAAGATGCGATATAATGTGAAACCCTAGAAAATGTAGAATTTTCGGTTTTTATATTTTTTCACTGTTAGACAGACATGTACTGGATACTGTTATGTTTGAAGAAAGTGTTATAGAGATAGACCGCTTTGCCCTTCTCACTTAGCCAAGTAGCTGAACATGGGGTACTGAAAATGGCATGTGAGTTGGCAGAGAGAAAATCAATTGATATACATTGGTCGTCAGCATTTTTCTAGTCTATGGGGCGACATTGAAGTGACTGAAAAATCCTTTATAGCAATACCAGCACATGAGTAGGACACTACATAGAGGACTTTATACAGTGACACAGTTATCAACTGAAGTAGCTGCTAGTAAAGTCCACACTTACATGCACGACCATACATGGCTGTCACACCAGGGCGAACATAGCTGTCAAATAGACAGCAGGGTTTTATGTGACAGCTGACAAATTTATGTTTTGTTTTGTTTTTCGTTGTATTGTTTTAAAAAGTGAACACACACACACACATATGCACGCATACACATATTGGTTAATATATGAAGATTTGTGTTACCTGAAGAACAAACTGTCTGGAAGGTGAAGAGATGTGGTTAGGAGTCTGGCGGACCCTGGAGAGATGGACAAAGTAGATCAGTAGCTCCCGGAGTGTATCTTCCAGACCCAACGGAGGCAGCACATGGTCTGGCTCAGCTGGGTACAGAAGGTATGTGCAAGCTGGTAAGAGTATATTGGGGTGCACCAGACGTTTCTTCTCAAGCAAGTAGGACAACATCCTGTCTTGATTGAGAGAATGTCAGGAAGATTATACCAATAGAGCCATCCCATATCCCTCCTGCAGATGGGTTTTTCTCCAGATAAAACTAATCCACGTCATCCAATTACCACCTTGCAGGATCCTCAAGTATACACTGGTGTACAAATGAAATATGTCTGGGTAAAAGTGTATTGAAATGTGTCTAATGTATTACTGTGTCATACTCAAAGCTTTTGTTATTCAATGTGATAGCCCTAGAGTTATAATAGGTGATAGGGGTATTCATGTTATTGAATATATAATGTATGAGTAGTGGTAACAAATTACATACTTTTGATTAGCCACAAACCAGTGTGAACATAAAGTAACGGTACTAGTTAGAACGTATTGAATAGAATGAGGGTTGGAATTTGATTGAAGTGGCTGGTAGTTTTGGCCACTAGTCCTCCCCACTATCAAGATCACTCCTGGGCTGCCTCTTAAGCTGATGACTTTTGAAGTGTTTTGACTTCTCTAGTGATGAGTTTGTAACTGAGAGACTAGTCTAAACCTTGAGAGGAAGGGTAAACAATAAGACAGCAACCGAGAACGTACAAAACACTGTCTCCTGAAAAGTTACACTAACTGTGAGGATGTTAGACCGGGAGAGTAAGTTGTGGAACAGTAATTTCCTAGGCTCAGGTTATTTGACAGACAGGTACCAAGTGTGGGCTACCAGCATCACGACCTCAAGGGTAGCAGAGACACACTGGTATCCATTCCACATACTGCAGAGGAGCCAGCACCCAGAGAAGGGTCTGTTCTGGGAGGCCTCGAATGCAGTTAGTAGCATCTGAGCCAAAGGATAAGACAGTTGTCCAGCATGAAGTTGTAGTTTTTCCTGTTCTGTGTTTCTCTCATCTCATTCTCTTTTCAGGACAGTCGATTCTTTTAATTGTTGACAGGTGACAGAGGCTGGTTCAGTAAATGATATTGGGAATTGGGGATGAAGGAGAAGTTAGTAGCACAATCGGTCCAGCCAATTACTCTATTTAATTCAGGGGTAAAGAAAAATTTGAAGACCTTGGAGCTTGGAGAAAGTGCGAGGGGCTATTGTTTGAGTAATATTGCGTCTGTAAGTACGTTGATCCCATAGTTGAAGAGAGGTACATACAGCGATGCCAGTCCAGTAATATTCGGACTTGAGCAGGCATCCTTGAGAATGATTATCATTCTTGGGTGGGTAAGGTTGTAGACCATAAAGTGCTGGGTGTGCCTAATAGATTATATTGAGTAGGACTAGTTCGGTTTCCACTAAATATTCTTGAGGTACCCGAATTATGGGTGGCAGGCCACTAGGGGAAAAGTACGACACCTAGATCCCTTAGTCTGGAGTCTCCCAATATTTGGCAAGCCGACCACTGTTTTATGTACAAAGAAACTTGAGTATTGGGAGACTGGGAAGAAAGAACAGACAATAGCCTGCCCACAAGTGTTAATGAAAAGAACTGATGACATTATTAGAGTGTATATACTAACGCAAGCTGAAGGAGAGTGTATGTGACATTATTGATAGACATAGGATGATGTTATTGATGAACATGTACTATCTAAATGTTGTCTGAGCTAAAAGACATGCTTTGGTCGGATGAACCTGTTAGACATGATGAATTGTACTAGAGTATTCTGTATAACTGATATATGTTCTATTGTACTCTGTACCCATCCAAATAATGTATTACATGTTTTATTGTACTCTTGAGGGGCATACAAAAAGGTTATCTCCAAGCTCCAGAGGTATACAGTCTATAGTAAAAGAAAAAAAAATATTTTGAGGATTAAGACTCTCTATTGTGATAACTTGTTTAGATCTGCAGATAGCGTGGTAATACACCAAGGGGGACTTGCATTACAGAGCAATGAAACGTGGTACTGAGATCCTGCATATAAAATCTTTAGGGTGATAGTTTATTATACTATCAAAGGGTGGAACTGTCAAAGCCGTATAATTGGATGAACGAAAGTATATTGATTAATATTGTTTTATCATGCGATTGCGATCAGTATGCCACGTAACACGTCGAGTAGTGCGATCGCACGGTAAAATACGCACGGACACACAAGCACTCTAACATTTCATTATTTATATATTTCATATTTATATTGATTCCATTCCACAGTGATTTATGAGCAGATAATATTTAGTTTATTATTAGTTTATATATTATGATTATATGTACACTTTAGTGTTATTTAAGGTCTAGGTTACAGGAAACGTGTCATGTGTGGTATCATTTTAATCCCCTAGTCATCAGCAGTTGTCCAGTTCTTTTGCCGAAGAGATCGCACATTGCATACTCTAGTTAGTGATGTTAGGGAATAAAACACTTAAAGTGATACTGACTATAAAATGCTAATAGACTAGTTGTAACTGGATTCTTGGTGGGAAAGACAGAGCACAACCCCTGGAGAGATGACCCCCACCTTTGGATATTTTGGTTTGAACTGGCCTATGACCTGCAGCACCCTGGACCTTCCTGATACTTGGACCAATAGAAGCAAGCCACACCATCTGCATTGTTCTCACTGAAACACTGAGTGTATATAATAACAGCTCTCACTGGCACTGGCCTCAGTCTATTCTGAACACAGTATTCTGGAGTGAAATACTGTTCGCTGGTATCAGTGGGAGCGCAGCTAGCGCATGCGAGCGCGGTATGTATTTATCTCTTGGTATTAGCTGTACTGTATTATAATCATGTATTGAATTGTTAAATTTTACATCTGCTAAAATAAATTACTTTGTGCTTTTGAAACACAATACAATCGCTTATGCAATGCTTATTTGAAAACGATAGAATTACTTTAATAAGCATAAACTTTAATACAGTGGGATAATGATTGTGATATCTCGTGAAATGATTAGAGACAATATGGGGTAAATGTATCAAAGTGAGATTTTGCAAATTTATCTTACATCTTTCATACATCTGCGAGAAAAGAGACAGCTGCGTGCACCTAACAGTAGTGCATGCAGCATTGCCCATGCATATTATGGGGATAGGAAGAGTTGGAGATCAGCCAAGCACTGGCTAAAATTATAGCCACGCCCCAATGCATGCTAGTCACACCCACTGGTGTTGTGGTGTGGAAACCCCCCTCTACAAATCCTGCATTTGCCCCTGCATTTAGGGATCTTGCTTGGTTCTTAAATATTTCTGTATCCGTGCAGTTCCTCCTAATTCTCCTATTATGCCCTTTGGAAATATTCTTTTGCCAGGTGTTTTGGTGACTGCTTGTGCCTGGAATGTAGCTGTTACTGTCTACTTCTTTAATAAATGTTTTTGTTTTCACAAAGTCCCCTTCGATAGGTCTAAAAATTCAACTTTTTGTTTGCTAGAATGGGCCATACACTTAAGATTAAGGTTTATACTATTGATGTAATTTAAAAAGGCAGAAAGATCATACTGGGTACCCTTCCAGACATATAATATATCTTGTATGTATCAGTGCAGTATTACGATGTTATGAGTGAAGGGGTTGTTATTCTAGATATTCTCCTCTTCCCAGTATGAGAGAAAGAGTGTCACATAACTAGGCACAAATGTACTGCCCATTGCAGTCCCACATGTCTGTTTACAGTAGTGCCCATCCAACTGAATTTTTTACACTAAAAGTGTCTTATCTGCACAAATAGTATCAAAAACCTGTAGTAATCTAGTAACATTTTCAAAAGGTATAAAAATGTACTCAAGTAATGACAATGAAGACCAGATAGAAAGATTCAAGAAAGATTTTGAAGTGTGAATTTGTATCAGTGTGGCCACCTGGACCAGTTCTACAAAGAGGGTGAAGTGGAGCCACCCAGATGACAGCACTGGAGCTGGCCAAAATAAGAAGAAAGGAAGATTCTACTTACTGGATCATTGATATCGGGATGCCAGTAAATTCTTTCATCCCACTGCACTCCCCAGCATTGGTGACAGAAAATCTGTGCAAAATTACTGTCAAGCAATCAGTGCCCAGGACAGTGAGCTAATCAGGACTCCTCTCCGGCCACTGGGTCCTCATAACTGCTTATAAATAACCATTGTAAGAGACACGTGCAGTCCAATGGTGGAAAGAGACCTGCGAGGGCCTCCCTAGACGAGTCGGTGAGATCAAGAAAGAAGAGTTGTGGAGAAGCAGTGGTGCAGAGTTCAAGAGAGAAGAAGGCAGGGCAAGCAAGATAAGCTCTTGTGGAAGATTGAAGAGGGCGACAGGCAGCAGAGAGCCAGGGAACATCAAGATCAACATAGAAGACTATTGGAAACCATAAAGCAGAGAAGCAGCAGGGGGAAGTCAATGAACTTTCACAGTTCCCCCCCTGCTGATAACGAAAGCTGATAGAGAAAGGTAATTCCCTTGGGCAACCATCTCTTAGGCCCACAGCTGCACATTATCTTCTGTACACTTTGGAGCACGAGGCCCATGGTACCTTTCGGGCAACTCGCAGATGTATGAACCTGAGATTTCATGTAAAATCGCCAGAGATGTGTTTCTGTCAAAAGAGCTATTTCCAAAATCGATAGAGATCAAATTCCCGACTGTTTGCTACTCTAGCTATACAAGTCTCAAATGTATGAAGCTGCCGAGTTTGCTTTAAAAATCGCTACATACAAAATGCTGCATTCTAGCAGTGTAATTAGTAAACACATCACTGTTACACTGTCAGACTATACCGCCGGAGGTCCTGGCAGCTGTTAAAAGTGTTAAAAATAGATAAAAGTTTTTTTTTTAAAAAAAGTGTGGGGTCCCCCCGTCTGAGCACTATTAACCCTAGTGTCAGCCTACTGCTGGTTACCTGAAAATCGGGGAAAAAGTTTACGTGGGGTCCTCCTGATTTTCAATTAACCAGCACTAGGCAATCCAGCCTGGGATGGGTGGCACTACAGCATGGGGACACGCGGCAGGGGTCCCACTGCCATAATGACAAACCAACCCCAGGCTGTTCAGAGCTGGCCTGGATTCCCTAGGTAATGGGGTCCGCTAAAAAAAACGAATGGACCACGCCTCTAGCGACAACCAGCCCAGTGCTGAAAGCAACTCTTTTGAATTCTTGCTGAATTGTGCAATCAGGGCAGGATAGTTCCTATTTGTATCTTTTTCTTGTCTTTTTGTTTTTGGCATGTTGGCCTCTCTGTTAAGGTTAAGGGTTTCGTGGAAAGCTTTGTTAACTCTTTTGGTGTTGCAGTTTCTTTCTATATACCTATCCCTATCCCCTCGGCAAACCAAGGGGGGGTTTCCTAGTGCCTTGAAGCCCCCCTCCAAGCCTGGGGCACTGTGTAATTGAGGTGGCTTTTAGATGACAAGTGATGTAGACCACAGAAACATCCGTCCCAATGAAGCGGAAAGCATCAACTTTAAACTGGAGCTTGTCTGGCTAAAATTATAGCCAAGCCCCAATGCATGCTGGTCACGCCCACTGGTGGTGTGGTGTGGAAACCCCCCTCTACAAATCCTGCATTTGCCCCTGCATTTAGGGATCTTGCTTGGTTCTAAAATATTTCTGTATCAGTGCAGTTCCTCATAATTCTCCTATTATGCCATTTATCTTGGTAGGTGTAGGCGGTCTCTCCCAGCCGTGACAAAAGCTCGGCATTGCACCCTGGGAGGTAACACTGCCCTAGTTACAAACCCAACTTGTATAATAAATAAAAACAAAACAAGAAAAACACAAAAAAACTTTCTAACAACAAATAATGCTAGCAATCACAAAACAAGCCTGCACACCTAGCAGCTCATCTCTGTGATGAAAGTTTCACAAGTGTATTATGTGGCTGGCTGGATACAGTGTTAACTATGGTTCTCCAGCTTTTTGTCGAACAACATGTTCCAGCTTGCCCTCTGGTAGTGCTTTGTAGTTCCACAACACTGAAGAGCTAGAGACTGAAGGTCCACTTACCTTACAACTGGTATTCTGGCGTGTTTGCTTCTCCTCTCTAGCTTCTCAGGAGCAGTGCAGGTGAGTGTATTCCATTCATTTGGGAAGCTTGTATCGCTATACAAAGTAAATATGCTATGTAATCACAAATCTGATGATTTAAGGTCTCTCACTATATTTAAAAAGACCCCTGTCACAAGAACAACACTTAAAACAATGCTTATTGATTATTTGTGTTTTTAAATCAGCTAAAATTTATCAATACAGCAGCTAGTCTGCTAATCTAAAAAATTATGTTAAAAGCTGGCGCATATTACCACCGTCAGTTTTATCGCTGGCAATAAACCTTTGATGTATAGGGTGAGACGGAAAAAAAACTCGCCAGTGAAAATTCCCATTTTTGCTGGTAATAGAGTTTTTTATCCTTTTATAAATCTGCCCTTTACTACATGCAACTTCAATGAGGAATCCCTGTCTTAATAGTGCATGTGCTAATGGGGTTATAAGCTTAATGAATAGGACCCTAACGGCAAATTCATTTAGTCGCCATGTTGTTCAGAACATCACGGCCGCAGAATTTTTACAAGAAATATCCGCTGATTTTTCCTTGTGCCTCATTGAGGTGTAAGGAAAAGTCAGCAGAGAATTTACCGTAGTAACGGTAAAAATGCAGAGCCGCGATGTTCTGAGGTAATTGAATCTGTCACATAATGTATTACAAAATGATTCAAATAAGAAGATTGTGCTTACCTGCCATACTCAAGTTTGTCTGCAGCTCTTCAATCGACAGTCACCAGGTCTCCATTGACATCAGCAGAAGAGGAGGAAGAAGGTGGAAGAAGGTAAGAGGGGAGAAGATGGGGTAGCTGTGAGGGGCACAGGGGAAAAGTGGGTGTTGGGGTAAATGGTAGAAGGTGGGGAGATAGATAAAACAAAGGGTGGGCAAAGAAACAGGGGGGGAGACAGAGTTGCACAAAATTAAAGACAGACAGAAAGTGGGGGTAAGAGATGCACACACACAGACAGATAAGACAGAGATGCAAAGACATACAAAACTGCAGACAGAGAGGAAAACACAACAGGGGACACAGAGTTCAACACAATTGCAGACAGTCACAAAGTGGGGTAAGAAAGAGACAGACATACACAAAGATTCACAGACACAGAAAGGGAGGGAGCAGAGGGAGCAGAGCCACACATACAAAATAGTAGGAAAACACAAGAGGGGAGAAGAGAAGGGGGTGAAACATAGAGACAGGCAGACAGAAACACAGTGGGAAGGGAGGGGTGGAAGCCTGCTGAGCCCGACAGCAGACAGCAGGGGAATCTGACAAGGAGCAGAGAGGTCAGGGGGCGAGCCTGTGCAGTGTGCACATAAAGAAGCGACGTCCACTGTATAATGAGAGTGGTCGCATGCTGCCTCAATACAGGAACAGGCAGCATGCGGCCAATTGTATAGAGATACGGGGGAGAGGGGGGGGGGGCGATTTTGCTAGGGGGACATATCTAGTTTCACAGCAGAAATTGCGGGTGGTCGTGGCGCCCCCTTGGCTTTGCGCCCTGGGCGGTCGCACCAGCCGCACAGCCTTAGTTACGGCTCTGGTCATAGCCCCACCATTGTCAGCTGGTTTTATGGTAATGGGATTATTCTTTTTTAATTCCCTTAGGGCATTTGGTTCTTATTTGTTAAGATTTTTTTTCCACTTATTCTCTTTGAGAGAGTTTTTCCAGATCTTCCTCTACACATTTTTGGAAGAAGTCTACAAATAGGCCTTTCAGATGATATTGATAGAAAGTGTATATGTTTTTGAGGTCTGTATGTAAGTATGTAGACACTTTAGGACCTTTGCCAGGGGTTCTATTTGTATTCTCTTGCATAAAGTGTATTTTCAGGGTCAATTTTCAGATACATTTATGTAGTCAATATAGGTATTAAAGTTATTCATCGTAGCACCAGGACAAAATTTGAGGCCTTTTTTTCAGAAGCTGTATCTGTGCGGTGTTTAGGGATGTATTTGTGAGATTGAAAATAGCTTGTGTATCTGTTTCCTTATTTTTGCTCTTGCTTGTAGGTCTTTTTCCACCTTGTGTACCTCTAATTTATCTGATCTTGTTTTTCTCTTTTGAGTTAGAGGGGGCGTTCATGAACTTTTCTCTATAAAGGGTGTGGTGGTTGGGTTCTCTGCGTCCCCAAATCTAAAAATCTTCCTGATTTTTATTGTTATTTTCTTCAATAGTAATGTTGTGAGTAAAATACGTACATAGGTGTTCCAAAAATGAGACATTCCATCAATGCATATAGATGAATATAAATACAAAACACATGATTAAAGTTTATGGGGATAAAGAGAGTTTCCAAACACTGGAGAGGAGGGAACTATATTAGTACTATATCCAGGGAGGAGGCCAGATGGATTTATGACCTAATTATGCTTTCCCCTAAATGTCTAGATTTAGATCTAGTCACCTTCCTTGAAAATGACCATAACTAACCAAGGAAAGAGTTCCCAGTCTGTGTTTTCTCTATTGTGTGAGACACTACATAATCAATGTATTCATATTCAACCACAAGCCCTTTTAGGTGCTTTAGGTGTTTTTGTAACAGGCTTTACATTATCAATACAATAAATAATGGACATCTAGTAGACTGATTCTAAATATAATGGAATGAACTATGATGGGATGGAGTTATGATATATCTAGCTATGCCTGAGCAAATAGCTGTCAAAATATCATAGGCACAGAAGACTATATCAATCATGAGTTTTGAATTTAAATTTATCTATATACAGTGATGGAATGTAATATCGATTAAAGGAATCAGACACTTACTATGAGAATTAGATTCATTTATGATGTAATATATAAATTAAGTGCTGCATGCATTCACTCCATGTCTGCCTATTGTAGTTAGTACCTGTCCTTATTTGGAAGATAATGTCTTATTTTTGGACCACCTATGTACCTAATTTGTATCTATTAGAATAGATGTACAAACTCCTGGACCTACTACCACTTTACTTACATTAGTAAATAAGTTTACCTACTTATAAGAAATATCAATACAAATACACTTATTAAGTGTCTTTGAAAATGCATTTGTGTACGAACTGCTGCACTTGCAACAGGGAACATGTGCTCTAATCAGCACCTGCAGTTTATTTAACCAACCACCACCGTAGATACTGATTAATGGGCGGTCCCACTGGAAACTGTATCAACATGATCACCACCTATCACATTTATCCTTGAGGAAGCCCTTGTTTGTGCATTGGGCAAAACGCATTGGTTAAACTACTTTACTTTCTTTTATTCATCTACCTGCTTACAACCTAAGGGGTATATTTACTAAACTGCAGCTTTGAAAAGGTGGAGATGTTACCTATAGCAGCCAATCAGATTCTAGCTGACAATTTGCAGAATGCACTAAAAAAATGAAAGCTATAATCTGATTGGTTGCTATAGGCAACATCTCCACTTTTTCAAACTGGTAGATTAGTAAATATACCCCTATGTACGTTTACTATGTTACCATAAAGACCGAGACCGCTAAAGAAAATTTGACCATTTACCGCTTTTTGAGCTGGAGTGGTTATAATGTTGCTCAAAGAACAGCTGTTAACTGCACACGACACACTAGGCATGTGCGAACTCGGCGATTTCAACAATACAAACTCCAAGGCTGGATAACATGCTGCCCCCCAATCTCTGAAGGGGAGGTAAGGACAAGTCTTGGAAGAAGGCAGAAGGAAAACGGACAATCTGCCAAACAATAATCGTAAGTCTCAATCTTTTATTTCTATAACATTTATTTGCATCAAGTTTACAAACACATTGCCATCGACCTATTGGGACTAAGCTATGCCAAAAAACTTTTGGGATCAATATTTTTAATGGACTTTAAGAATTATTGCTTTATGCTTATTTGGTTTACCTACTCATCTCATGAACATACAAACATTCTTGTATGTGTGCACTGCCTACTATATCTTATGCATATTTGTTTGATTTGTGCACTATACAGTGTTGAAGTCAATAATTGAATATAGTCCTTTGAAATTACTATCTATCAATCTGATTGTCTTTGAAAATAATCGAATAGCACGCTACGACATGGAAGAGCATATTTAACCATAACACATGCGAACACTTGTACACACATTTACACTTACACATTCACTTGTAATTAGTTCACCTTAAAATAGTTCCAACACATAGTCATTTATAATCAAATGAAACAGAGTTTATAGTTAAATATAATAATGTTAAATACACTTTAGTGAAATCTAAGGTTCAGGATACAGGAAACATATCATGTCTAGTATCATTTTAATCCCCTATTTATCCTCAGACCTCCGTTTCCATCAGCTAAGAGATCACATCTTGCGTATGCGAGTTATGGATTATAGGAAATAAATGATCAGAATGGTATTATGTGTGCAGTGCAGAATAGTCCAGTTTGAACCAGCTTTTCGGTGGGAAGATTAGTATGCATCTGTTGGAGAGCTGACCCCCACCCTGGGAGGGCATCATTTGAACTGGCCAATGACCTGCATTTCATTGGACTGTCCTAAAGCCTGAAACTATGGAAAGATGCCAAATCATCTCTATTGTTTTCAATGTAACACCAACTGTATATAAGTAGGAGCTCTGGGAACAACAGGCAGTCTTCATGACCACAGACTTCATGATTGAATGACTGTATGCTGGATCCAGGGCGCCTGCGTATGTAATCGGCTGTACTTATTTTATTGAATTGTTACTCTGCTACTCTTTGCAATTAAACTGCATTGTGAGTTGGAACCACACTATTTGAAGTGGACAATCTTCATTGAATAGCGACTAAACGTACATAACAACAGACATTTATATGGATTTTGTGCAATCTATACATTTATAGAAATTGTTCTGGTTAGAACTGTTAATTATCTGTGCTTGACAGCTGAGTAGATTTACTACTTTTTCTTTTACTCATAGTATACGGTGTACACAAGTCTTCATATTTGTACCCCATTGTGGACAGAGCCTGATTAAGGGTTCTGGGTGCCCTAGACTAATACATTTGTAGTGCCCATCGCCTGCAAATTAACTAAAGGAAAATTCAGGAGTATTTTCCAGTATTAAAATTTATACAGATTGTTGTGTTTCCTATTACCTATTCTTGCTGTTCTTTACTTGCTTGTTTTTGCACCTTTGTTGTCATCTAGCTGGTTTCTGGAAAGTTGGGGCCCTGTTTTAAAAACATTGTATTATAATGCAAAATATTAACAAACCCTGAATGATTAGGCTCTTTAGAGATAATCCGCATGAACGACACACAATACAGAGCTCATGCCCCCCCAACAGCCATTTCATCAACCCCCCCATCCATTTCGTTAAACCCTTCAGCCATTTCATGACCCACACAGCAATTTCATCATTCAACCACCTGGTCAATTTAATTAACCCACAGTGTCCAATTTATAATCCCCTCCAGCCATTTTATCTTTTGTCTCTCAAGCCAATTGCCCAACCAGACACTTCTTCACCTACCAACCCAGCCAATGCATCACTCCTTCAGATCCTCTTCCACTTGCTCATTTATAACATTAATAAAATGAGTGTATGCATAAATGTATTTTAATTTTACAGTGGCCATTTCATCAATCACCACCCCAGCTATCCCCCTCCCAGCAATTTGATTCCATCTTCCTTTCCAGTAACAATCCTGCTCCTCTCTCTTCTCCACTCCATTAATTCATTGTAGAAATTTTCCTCTTAGGGTACAAGCAGTCTGTCAGCGAATCTGACAGAAAGCTAATAGCATTACAATTTGCTGTCAGGCTACCTTTCTGTTATAGTACCTGTTGTGTACACCCCCTTTAGACAAGGGCTGGCCCTGATGATTGCAGCTAGCGCCAGGAGCACCCGTCACTTATATTAAAATAATATATGTATAAATGGAGATAAAAAAATATTAAATTCAAGAGGCGCCATGCCCCTCCAGGACTCAGTGCCCCAGGCTGCAGCATGTTCAGCCTATTGGTTGTTTAGGCCATGATTGTGGAGGACATTTCCATAAGTGAAGGGAGAAAAATGGGAGTAAAAATTGAAGTTACATAAGAATGTGAAAATCTTGAGTATAAAATTGTCAAATAATTACATCTTACTTCGGGAATATTATTTTACTCCACTTTCTATTACATAAACTAAATAATAAGTAAATCTGGAGGCATTAGCCAGGATTACAAAACCTTCTACAAATGTTTATTACATGCATAGCATTTTCTATTCCTAGTCATTCCCCTTAATTCCAATAACAATAATGTCCAAATACTTTGTAAGGGTGACTTGTAAAAATTGAGTTCACTCTGACGAATGAGCTGATGAGAATAATTGATACATGTGTGCAGTCAGCACAACTATTACATTTAGAAGATAGCTGGTCAGGCCAGTGGGAGTTATAGGATATACATCTGTAGCAAGCAATCTTAATTTACTGCAGGATAGAAATATGATTCAGGAATTCTCCATCTTCACACCTAGGAGTGAAGTAATGTTGTGTTCCTAAAGCCCAGGTTAAAATAATCTCAAGTGAGACCTGTCAGATGAAGAATACTATGCTATTATTAAAGGTGTAAAGATATATTGGTACTAAATATAAAACAATGAGCTGTATTTAAGAGCGAAATATTGCAATGTGCTAGCAAATTTTTATCTGTGACAACAGAGCGATAGAACAAAATAATAAGAAATGTTTATCATCTTAATTTAAGACTTTAGATGTATAAACGCTGTATGATCCACTGTCTGTTTTCTGTATGGCGCTGTGGTGGCTTATAAATAAAGATTAATAATAATAATAATAATAATAATAATAATAATAATAATAATAATTTAGACCTAAAATAAATATATAAGTTGACACAATATATATTTAAAGATGTATTGTTTTTATTCTCTGTCATGGCCTCTTGACGCAGCACAGACTGGCTACAGGGTAGCCAGAGAGTAGGTGTTGCATCATTTGGAAGGTGGTCGGAGCGTCTGGGTCAATAGAAGCTGAGGCATCACCAGGTGGTTGTGATACCGGTGACGCCGTTCTGACTGGGGGTAGTGAATCACCACGCCTGTCAGCTTCTTTAGGGGAAAGAGAGGAGGCAGTCGGCTTCTGAGGTTTAAAGAAAGGTAATGGTTTGGCTGGATTAGCTGGTTTGTTCTTTTTAGGAGGCATGTTTACGTCAATGTTCCAGCAAAATGATAACAGCTCTCAGACAGTTATGCTTGGATAGCCCACTCTAGGAGAAGACAATGAAATATAATCAACACATTGGTAGCGTGTAGCGTAGAGCGACTTCACCTAGCGGAGGGGAGAGAGATGCATGCGGGTGGCAGCTATAGTTACATTTTAGGTCAGATGCATTATTGCATGATTGATCAACTTCTAGGCCAAGTATAAGCCTTGCCTTAAGTAGATGGGGTTTCCCAGTTAAACTCCTGGTCCATAGAAACAACAAGATGCATGTCTTCTCTACAGTGGAAGAAGGATCAAAGACATTGGAGGCCTGGAATATCCAATCACCTCGGCCTGACCCTAATTCCCGGGGCCTTCCCAGTGTCGATATGTCCATATAGGTGAAATTTGGAGTCGGGTTGAGGACATTTTTTTATTCACATCGTCAATCTTTCTTGTTAGAGCTGAGGACAGCCATCCCTGGGAGTTTGTGATCCTAGGTTTCCGGTCCGGTTCTTCTGGAATTTCTCTTCATGGCTTTGGACATTCTTGCCGGGACACTATATAGTGAGAGTCTCTAAAAAGCCTGATATCCTTTTCCAATGTTGATATTTGTCTAGCTGGGCCTGCCCAGTGTGTAGACTCCCTCATGCTTACTCATGTGTTCTATTCTCTGAAACAATAATGTGTGGGTTATAAGTCTCACTATGCGGATGCTTGGGGGGGACTGTTGCTGTTTTTTGTCTTTGTTCTTTATCTTGTTCTCCCTCCAGGGTATAGTACCTGCAACAAGTCGTTCCAGTCATCCCTACGGATACAATGGTTAGCTTTGCGCTTGTTTGTGCCTTAAAAATCTGTTAGTATTCTAGGGGTTGATGTCTATAAGAGGGAGGGAAAACGTTTTTTTCTGGGGGGGGGGGTTTGTACTTTGCAGTTAGGGTTATGCCAGTATGGGAAGCACAATATTTAATCTGTTAAGTAATGGAAAGTTATATATTTTTGTAGTTGGCAGCTTACATCGAATTAATACTCCTACTTTGAGAAGTTGAGCTTTTGGAGGGTATAAACCTAAGATTTCTCACTTCATTCGGGTAATTGGTATGGTTTTTCATATGTTCAGTTATGTCTGTCTTTGTATGCGGGTGGTGGCGCATTGTGGCCCGTGCCATGTGCCCCAAGTTAAGTATTTTGCCGGTGCCCTGTCCTTCCGGCAAATGCTTTGACCCTATGTATAGGGTTATTTTCGTTTCCCCATCCTGTTGGGGGGTTCTTACCCCTTTCCCTTTTCCCCTTTGTCACCTTTCCCTTCCTTTCCTAGCGGACACAACATCCCCTGTTTCACTCTCCTCGCCTTTTGGTTGGCATTGAAACTCCCTAGAAGTATCTCGACTCTAGTAGGTCACCCATATCCCTCAGTACACATCACCATTGATAATGGTTAAGTTTTTATCTTTAAATGTCAGGGGATTAAATTCTCCAAACAAACGTAGATTAGCTTTGTCCTCTTTCTATAAACATAAAGCGGATATAGTAGGTCTGCAGGAAACTCATTTTGCAGCTAGGGCCACCCCAGTCTTTAGGAATCACCATTATCCCACATGTTTCACCGCTAATGGGCCTCATAAACGATGTGGAGTAGCTCTTCTAGTCAGCTCCAAATGCACTTTTACATTATCCTCAAAGGTTGAAGACAAGAGTGGCAGATTTTTGATAATTGTTGGTCAACTAGAGGGTAAATGGGTCACCCTAGTATCCCTATATGCCCCGAACTCGAGACAAGTCCCATTCCTGAAGTCGACTTTTGCACTAATAGATAAGATTAAACGGGGTAGCGTGATAATTTTGGGAGATTACAATCTAGTCATAGATCCTAGGCTTGATAGATCGCTCCCTTCTGGACCAATAAATTCCCCAACCCCGGGGAACCCGTCATTAGTGTTTGGGAGACTCCTGGCAGAACATGGTCTGTATGATGTTTGGAGGGTAGCTAATCCTAATGTTCGTGACTACACATACTATTCCTCAGTACACAACACGTACTCACGAATTGATCTCATTCTATCGGATAAATGGTCATTGCAGAATACACGTAAGGTGCAGATTCTCCCTATCTCTTGGTCAGACCATGCGCCAGTGGTATGGTCTTGGAAACCCTCGGGACAGCCCCCTCCCCTACGGCCCTGGCGTTTGGCAGCCCACCTACTTTCTTCTCTAGAAGCCAAGTTAGCAATTAAAGAGGCTCTTTTATCATTCATGCAAACAAACGACCCCAAAGAGACCTCTATCTTTACTTACTGGTGTGCCCTCAAAGCTGTAGTGAGAGGTGCAGCTATTCAGGTGGCAGCTAGAATGCGGAAAGCAAATTTTCATAGACAGTCAGAGCTAGAAACCAAGCTTAAACTCCTAGAAACACAACATAAACAACACCCTTCTAGATCTATTGGTGCAGAGATCTCCCATGTTAAATCTGAACTGCATAAGTTACTCCTGACCCGCACTTCATTAGCATTGTCTAGACTACGCCAAAAATTCTATGTGGCAGGTAATAGAGCGGGCAGGTTATTAGCAAGAAAATTGAGGGGCCTCCAGGCCCGTAACAGAATTAAAAGCATTGTAAACTCTACAGGGTCTAAATGCTCTAACCCTCGTGATATAGCAAATACTTTCGCTTCATTTTATTCAAATTTATATAACCTCCAATTAGACCCCGCTACACACCACCCATCTGAATATGATATATCCTCCTTTTTGGAAGGTCTCCCACTCCCTTCTATAGACCCATCGATACAGAAAAAGCTCAATGTTCCGTGGTCCCAGGAGGAAATTAGACAGGCAATCAAGTATCTCCCCAAAGATAAGGCGCCCGGACCAGATGGTTACACTAATAACTTTTTTACCACCTTCCATGAAGATTTGGTGCCCATTTTGGAGCAACTATTTAATGCAGGTACAGCAGTAGGGAAATTTCCTCCTGAAATGCTGGAATCCCATATAATTGTAATTCCCAAGCCGGGTAAGGACCCTACAGATTGTAAAAATTATAGGCCTATAGCCCTACTGAATTCGGACATTAAGATCTTTGCGAAACTCATCGCTAACAGGCTCTCCCCGGTTATCCCCATGTTGATCCATCCAGACCAGGTGGGGTTTGTCAGCGGCAGACAAGCCCCAGACAACTCAAGGCGTATTTTTCACATTATAGAGCAGACCCACTTGAAGGGGGATGCACTGCTCTTGCTTTCATTGGACGCTGAAAAAGCGTTCGACAGACTCCACTGGATGTATATGACAAAGGTTTTGGAGCGTATGGGGCTGGCCGGGGAGATCCTGAGTTCTATCCTGGCGCTGTATGTCAAACCATCGGCGCGAGTATTTAGCGATGGGTTTTTGTCCGATAATTTTCCAATCTCTAATGGCACCCGGCAAGGTTGCCCTTTGTCTCCTCTCATGTACCTCATGGCTATTGAACCACTGGCCGCTAAAGTGAGAATTGATCAGGAGTGTGTGGGAGTGGTTGTGGAAGAAGAAGCCCACAAGTTATGCTTATTTGCAGATGATGTCCTATTATTCGTTGCCAGCCCGGAGACCTCGCTACCTGCCATCCATACACTTCTAGCCCAATTTAGCGCAGCCTCTCTGTATAAATTGAATACTTCCAAAACGGAGGCTCTTCCCATTAACATTCCGCAGGAGAGATTACAGAAGTTGAAAGACAAATATCCCTATATATGGAAATCCACAGAAATTTCGTACTTAGGTATTCAGGTTACCCCACATCTTGATAGTTTGATAGATAAGAATTTCTCTTTATTACTTGACCAACTCCAGTCCTTAACTACTTCATGGATGTGCTATGAGGTCTCTTGGCTGGGGAGAATATCGGCATTCAAAATGATGCTCCTCCCAAAGATGATGTACTTGTTCCGGATGCTCCCATTCCATCTCCCACAGCGCCTGTTAAATAAACTAGTCAAGGTTATGAGGACATATGTGTGGAAGGCTAGGCCGCCTCGGATGGCCTTGCAGCGTATGGTTAGGAAGAAAGCACAGGGGGGGTTGGCCCTCCCCGACCTGGGAAAATACCATGATGCTTGTTTACTCTCTCAGATGCGTGATTGGTTCCTCCCAGGGTGTGGGAAGCCATGGGTGGGCCTGGAAAAGGCTCGTAATCCTGATTTTCCTTTAGTTGATCTAGTTTGGGCTCCTCGGGAATGGAGACCGCAAGCCCATAACCTGCCCGCTCTCACCAGGGACGCCTTGATAGTCTGGGACCGATTGTGTGAAGGCCCTGAGGGTTTTGCTCGACCCACAGAAAATGTCTCAATACAAGCAGCATCAAAACAGATTCCTGACTTAAACCTGTCGGGATGGGTATCTAGGGGGATTCTGACTTTAGGCCAATTGTTTAATTCAGGTACACTCTCCTCCTTTTCTCAGTTGAGTGAACAATATCATTTGCCGAAGAGCGACTTTTATAAATTTCTTCAGCTTAGACACTGGCTGTCAGAGCCCTCATTCAGAGGTATAGTCATAGGTTCACCCCCGGCTATATATCAAGTAAACTTGACAAAGAGTTACAACAAAGCTAGCATAACTACCTGGTATAATATTTTAACTTCGCAAGTCGTTATCACCAAATCGAAAATTCAACTCCAATGGGAGGTAGATCTCCAGGTAGTATTCACGGAGGAGGAATGGGAACGTATTTTTCGAAACTCTTTCACAATGTCTAAATGCCTTAATCATACTGAAATGTTGGTGAAACTTCTGAATAGATTGTACGTGACCCCTGAGAAACTGCACAAAATTTGGCCCTCAGTACCCCCGACATGTTGGCGTAATTGCACTGAGAGAGGGGATATATTCCATATCTTTTGGGCATGCCCAGTCCTACAACCCCTGTGGTTAGAGGTTTTCCAGTTGTTGGTAAAGGTTTTTAGATATCCTACATCTCCTTCCCCAGAGCTTGCTTTGTTACATCATTATCCCCCCTCCGTTCCCTCCTGGGACAGGTACGTGATGGGCCAAGTGCTCATTGCAACCAGAGCTGCTATAGCTCAGGCCTGGAAACAACTGTCTCCCCCGTCTTTGGCTAAGGTGATATCTAAAGTGAACTTCAGCTTTGAGATGGAGACCCTAGGAGTTCCGTATTCTACGGCAGCTACTTCCCCATTAGTGAAATGGCGTAGCTGGCATAATTACGTCACAGACGGAGGTGGGGCCCCATCCCACTCCCCCCATAGGCTGGATATCTCCGACTCAGTGTCTCCTGCCTTGATTTAAGAAATATTTGCTTTTGGGCCTAGGTACAAGGATGGAATGGACTAGTCTCCGTATTGTAAAATTAAAGTGACTTATGTTTAGAGTGCCAATCTTTAGTTTTACTTGTCAACTGACTATAATTATATTTAAATACTACAAAGTGATACATGTCTAGATTGCTGGTGTTTTATGACATATCGTTGTGTTTCGTCCCCACTATGTACCCCTTTCCCCTTTATGTCCTACCCTTTCCCTATTTCTTTTTTTTTTGTATCCTTTGCAATTATCTTAGAGAATTCAATAAACTTTATTTCAGTTAAAAAAAAAAAATACTACTGAACACTGTTAGGCAAGTATTACAGTTGAAGTCCACGGATTGCCAAACACAAACACTCCTAAAAATCCTTTAACAGGAATAAAATAAATAAGAATTTTTATATCTTACAGTTTCCGTGTATGTTGTCAGCTACATGTACTGCACTGCAGCAGGAGATGCTCTTCGTTACAGTGGACATTACGAAGAGGTGAAATCATCAAAATTGTAAGCTATTTTCCATTGACCTGCCTTTTACACAGCTGCCAATGTATATGGATGTGTCATGTACCTGTAGGAGCCCAGTAGCATATTGAAATATACATTATGTCTCTCTGTGACCGTAAAGTCCTTTACAGTAGAATAGGCCCACAATGGTGAGCAAGAGTACCAACTGGGCTTTGTTCAAAGCAAGGTACTTAAAGATGTTAATGACAGTTTAGGCAGCACAAATTTTAAAACAATAATCTAGATATATGATAAAATCCCTAACAGCTCAGAGCGCAATTCAGGAAAACAGGAACAGAACATGCCAGAAAGAGGGTCTGGCAATGTATATTAGAATCCTGGTTCTTAAGTCCAATATATTTTTCACATCAAACTCTGATCCTTTTACATTAGTAGGTGGTAGAGACATTATTACGATCATTTATTTATATAGCGCCAATCATACTACATAGTCCTGTATAAAGAATATAACTGCTCTATTGGAGCTTACATTACAAATTACATACCACAGGCACAGGTTCAGTTTGTCAGAAGCCACCTACCAGTATGATTTTAGACTTTGGGAGTAAACACCCAGATTATTTGAGAATGGTGTCTGTGAGAGGTCTATAATATTGTTCTTGGGAGAATATTCTGGAAAGTGCTTCTGTATTTCCATTTTTAGATCTGAGGTTATAAGGGATACAAAAGTTAAATCTTGAAAAGAACAATTCTCAGTGGTCCTGACGAGAATAAATATCTGAGATATTTCACATATTTGTGGTCAGTACTGCCCAATATAGTCACCTCTAAAATATGTCCCCATTCTTCTCAATAGCCAAGAGTTTTCATTGTCCACATCACCGAGGGAAGTGTTGGGTCAGGGTGAACCATACTGGTCGCTGAGACAAATAATCCTTTACATTTGTTAAATGTAACATGGTCTGTTCACTGGAAGTTAGTGTATTTATGGATGAGAGGTCAGTAATGGGAAGGACAATGCCAAAATGAAGGATGCATTTTAGACAAGTATGCGATTACAAACTAATCAATAATGTATTTCAACATGTCATTGAGAAATAGCTGAAAAGTGTATGGAGCATTGCAGAGCCTAAAAAACATCAGCTTGTACTGAAAATGTGTGTATGCGGGTGAAGTAATGAGAAGGATAATGCTAATATGAAGGATGAATTTTCACCCAAGTGTGAAGTGGAAAAAGCAGATTCTAATTATGTGTTTTTTTCCATTTATAGCCAATCGTCTAATCCTTACTAAATTGTAGGCACCCTTATAGTTCAGTTTTTAAAAAGATCTTTTAATCTCAATTGATGTATCAGTACTAACACTTCTTCACTGATATTACAGAAAATTAGACTAAGAATTTCTTTAGGATATTAAGCAGCAGAGACATAGGCAATCACAGGAGTCCTTGAAACAGATCTCCCCAGAACCCCAATTAATCAGAGGATATGAGCTTTGAACCAAAATTCACTAAGCAATCTAATAAATTATTTCCAGAATAAATTGTGTTTATTTTCTTGTTTATTTCTCTGTAATATGCAAATAGAATGTACTTGTTGCAACAACTTTGAAGTAGGAGTTGATATAAATCAGTCCTAAACCACAGACTAGCTTTGCTTTTTTCCCCAAAGATATAATCTGATTTTCAAGAATACTAAGCGAAGAGTACCTTTTAAAATATAATGAAAATTACAACACTTTTTACCCAGACATAAAACTGAAAGTCGCTGAAACTCACTTTTCTGGCAGTGCAGTGAAACTTAAAGATCACACTTTATTTATTCAAAGAACATATTTGCAAATCCTCATGCTTTACTACCTACATTGAAAGGGTTTAGTCCTTACCATATATACACAATATAAGCAATAATTTAAAGGAAATCCATAAGACTCCATTCTTTCTGATTTAAAGCAGCAAGTCAAAGTTTTTTTTTCTTTAAATAGCAAGTTAAGTATATTTTAAGCATGCATCATTTTTCTTAGCTGTCTTCTTACAAATTATTATCTAATTTTCCAAATCTCTCTTGAGGGCAAACAAGTGTGGCTGTCAGTCATACATACAGACTCAGAGGCTCTGCATGTCATGTGAAGGCAGAGGGGGAAAACAGAAGGGAAGAATTTCCAGTGCAGACAGAGCTCATAGGAGCTTTCCAAAGTCTTAAGGATTACTACATCATGTATCTTGTGACTGTGTATGCCATTGTGCAACACTCTGCAGAATTATAAATCTCTAATAGCAGCCTAAAGACACAAACCAAGAAAACATGGTAATAACCAATCTTCTTCTTATAGCCTGTCACAGTGATTTAAGTTAAAAAGCACATCTCATTTCTTCAAGACAATTGAGAGAGATAAACAGTAGATCCTACAACTAGTTCTATGAATAGTTAGTTACAAGACCTATTTACAAAGTTGCCACATATAATGGACTGGTTACAATCAAGTGTAACATTGCAGAAAATTGAACTATATAACAGATAAAAAGTAGTTAGACACATAGATACTTAATACATTTAAGAACATATGAAAAACAGATGTACTCATCATAAAATAAAAAAACAAATCCGACTTTGCAACGGAATAGGTTTCTGAGTTCAGTGGGGATGTTGTTCTATATGTTTACTTTCTGTGCAACTAGTGTCATAATGCTGTATATTTATTTTGGTTTTTGATTCTGTGAAAATTCTGTGTTTTATCTCCCTTAAGTGTGGGTAATATTACTTGACTGGGCAGTTTTAAGTTTCCATCAATCAGTCCATTAATTATTTTGAATATAAATCTTAAGTATTGTTTTTTGAATAAAGCAGATAAACTGTCGCAGTTTACGTCTTTATACAGAGTACTGTAATGAGTTTCATAACTACTTTTCAGAACAAATCTTGTAAGTTGGCTATATATGTGAATAAACTGTTAAGTTGTGTTTGCCCTGCACAATTTTACACCATATTACCATATTCAAATACCAGTATTATTGGTTTGTTTGCAATTAACATCCTGATTTACATATTTATGCTCAATGATCTGCAAATTGTTCCAATTTTGTCATTAGTTTTTTTAAACTGTGTTATTAATGTTGACTGAGTAAACCTCCCAAAACTAACTTTAACACAAGAGGAATATTTAGATGAAGCTATTACTTCAGAGAATGTAAACCAGAGCATATCTGGCCCGAGGACACTTAAAGCTCCTGGGCAGGATGGTCTTACAAGGGACTACTTCAAAATTCTTCAGCATAGTAAAATTTCCATCTTGCAAGAATTATATTTAACAATTCACAGGCTTCATTCACATTTCCACTCCTTTAATGAGGTGCGCACAATTCTTTACTTAAAACCCAACAAAAATCCTCAGCTCAAGTCTTGGTATCATACCATAACCATGCTTAATGTAGACATGATTCATTAAGAAAAGTTAAGCAAAAGTAAGGAAGGAAGGAAGAAAGGCAAAACCATGTTGCATTGAAGGGGGAGGTAAATTTAAAATGTGATGGCAGATTTATATTTGGGGTAGGGGATGTCCTAGATCAACTTTAAATTTCAGTGTATAAATAAACTATGTGCTGTGTATTTGTGTGCTACATGAAAAAACTGACAGTATTTTCCTTTTCTGCAAAATAATTAACTAATTTGCACCCCTTGCATTGCAACATGGTTTCGTCCAGAAAACCTGAGTAAGAAAATGTACTCAATTTGTTGCTTAACTTATGGCAAATAGATTAAATTCCATGCCACCCAGTCTGCTAACAGATCACTAGTTGTGATTTGTAACAGGTAGATGATATTTAGTGTAAGCGTTTAGGGCTACAGTAATGGTGGTAGTGGTGTAATCCAATCAATCTAAATCAGGGGTTCTTAACCTTTTTAAAATCACACCTCCCCCAAAAGTAAACTTAAAATCCCCACCTCCCCTCTTTTCTGAAATAAATTAATAATGAATCAATTACATAATTGAAATGGAAATTTTATTTTGTCTTCCTCAGATACACAGAAATAGTAAAGAAAATGTTGTTCTTCAGGAACATCTTTTTGTCTTTCAGTATCATTTTGAAGTCACTTAAAGTCCTCAGTGTCATTTAATGAGATACTATTTGCTGTTTCTGATAAATGAGACCACAAATTTGTGGTACAATCAAAGCTAGCTGCATGTCATGCTTGGAATCCAACTGATGTCTTGACTTCGTTTTCACAGACACCAACGTTGAAAATCTTGTTCACAAAGGTACATTGTTGGAAATGGAATCAAGATTGAAAGGGCATTTTAGCCAAAGCTGGGTTTGCCTCTATTTGTGAGCACCAAAATTCACCAATATCTTGATGTAAGAAACTTTGTTTCAGCAAAATCTTGCTCTGTAAGTCAATGAGGTCATCTTTCCTTATGTCAGCATCATCCATTGAGTCAAAGTTAAAGGTGAATGGGTTTAAAATCTACTGTTCATTTTTCAATTCCTCTTGAACAAAGTATTTATCAAATGTGTCTGTGATATTTTCCAAATGCCTTACCATATCAGTTTGAATCCAACCTTGGATGCTTTTTCCCGAAAGAACATTTTCCAGAGTAGAACAATTTGCATAATTTTCCTTTTCCACACATTGCTTCCAGATAGCTAGCTTTTGTTAGAAACCAGTGATTATCTTATTTGCATCCAGGACAGTTATTTCTAACTCTTGAAGTGAAATGCTGAGGTCATTCAAATGTAAAAATATACATGCAAGATAGACCAATGACAAAATGAAATCTTGGGCATCAAACTCTTCACACAGCGTGTTTCGTTTTCTCTCAAAAATTCACCCTAAAGACATTGCCATTTCTTACTCAACTCTTATACATTCTCTCATCATCTCCCATCTTGACTATTGCAATGTAACAGACTTACCTTCTCCGCATTCCAGCGTAGTCTCCTCTGTAGAAATATCATATATAGAGAGGTGCGCCAACAATCATTTATAAATAACTATCAAAAATAGCAACATATGTCGGAAAACTTGTATATATTCTGAAATATTTATTGTAAAATACACTAAAAACAATTATGATAGAATATGCTTATCTGAACAAACAGATGTAATAATCATTATATATGATAATAGCAAAATCAGAGTAAACAAGATGTAATGCAAAATATGACACATTGGACTATAAGGAATGAATAGTGAAATAAAGAACCACAAGTAGTGGTTGTTTCTGATTTTTAAACATTTCTGTATATATCCCGGCTACAGTACATAAAGTGAATATGCATATAGTAAACAAACTTAGAGTGGGTGGCCAGTCCACTCAGCAATACAATTCTGCGAATGGTGGGTAATTGAGTCTTGTCTGTTAAATGTTTAAGTATAGAATATAATAAAACGGAGATTACCTCGTTCTAAAGAAATTGATGTGATTGAATTTCCCCCAAGGGAGCGTGGTGGCTGTTAGGGAGAAAACTCCCTTTCCTGATGTATGTGCAGCCGAAAATAGATCCACGATTCAAATCACTTCCTAGTGAGCTCACTATATAGGTCTAGGTGGGCTGAAATTGATCCCAAGGGAGCGTGGTGGCTGTTAGGGATAAAAACTCTCCTTTCTGGTGTCTGCGCAGCCAGAGATGATATCTACGATCCGAGTCACTGCACGATGTGCTGCACATGAACGGATATTCTCTGAAGGATAAGCTGGTAGATGGTGTTAGGAGCTCAGGGAAAACAGAACTTTCAGCGAATCCAGTAGTAGGTTCATCAGTATTTGAAGTGGAATAATCAACGCGTTTGTCACTGTACGCCTGACTTTTTTGAGAATAATTGTTTTTAGTGTATTTTACAATAAATATTTCAGAATATATACAAGTTTTCCACCATATTTTTGCCTATTTTTGATAGTTATCTATACATGATTGTTGGTGCACCTCTCTATATATGATATTTCAATTTATTGTTTCTAGAGATTGGCACCCCTAAGATTGGCTGTGACAAATTCCATTAGATATTCATTATTTTATATTCAGCGCACAAGAGTTATATTGCAGTCTCTACCGTGCTGTGGACTGTGCTTCTGGATATCGGGTCACATTATTTGCCTGTCGGGCGGGCTTTTCAAACTTGCCTCTCTATATAATCTTGGCACTGACACTTGTTCAGTGTCAGTGCAATTTGTTTGCTGAACTTCTGACTCCCCGTTTGCTGCCCCTAGTGTAGTGCTATATTCTGCTGTATCTCTCTGTGTACTTAACTCTGACTGTCTGACCAAGTGCTGCTGGATCCTAGCCTGTCCGATAATTCTCTGGCTGATCATCTATATGCCAGATCCAAGCCTGTTTGACCATTCTTTGCCGACTATGGTGTTAATGTTTTCTGCTATACCTTCTAGGTACCTTCCCCATTCCCCTTTCCCGACAGTAAAGTCTATCCTGCCTTGTGACGCTTCTTTATGAATACCAGGGAACTCTGCATCCCTGGTCTGCTAGTGCTAATTGGGATTGACACAGGTTCCTTCCTGAACTGTAACAGGCAACCTCGAACTATCTGGCAGTCCAGACACCCATATATCACACTTCAATCCATCCTAAATGCTACTGCAAGACTGATCTTTCTCTCTCACTGCTTCACATCTGCTGTATCACTTTGCAAATCCCTACACTGGCTCCTTGTGTCCTCCAGAAACAAATTCAAATTACTGTCTCTTACCTACAAAGCCCTCAACAAAACTACCTCTGCATATATGTCAAATCTCATACCAAAATACTCTCCCATCCTCTTAGATCTATGTCTGACCTGCGCTGTGTGGAGCACAGTGGCGCCTTACAAATCTACGATAATAATAAGAATATCAATAATAATAATTCAGCTATTTCCTTTCTAAGTTTCATAACCTGAGTGAAGACTCTTCTGTACCTCTGTGTGGTACATCAACACTTTGTGAGCAGCTCCAACTTCTTGACAAAGTATCTTGAAGAGTCTGTGGTTCAGAGCTCAAGATCTGGGGGTAAATGTATGAACCTCCGGATTCTTCAACTCCGGCGAGTTCAGCGTCTTCAGCGCTTAAATTTAAAGCGGCGCTGCCTTGTAAAGGGAAGCTTGAAGTTGAAGAATCGGGAAGTTCATACATTCCCTTTAGAAGGCAGCGCCGCTTTAAATTTAAGCGCTGAAGACGCTGAACTCGCCGGAGTTGAAGAATCCGGAGGTTCATACATTTACCCCCTGGTGGAAGTCATATCTGCAATGACCAACTTTCGGACATCAGGAACTACGACAAAATAATGCCGAATTCTGTAATTTAGTAGTAAAGTGCGACTTACATAAAAAGTGACATACACCTATTCCGGCAAGCCTGCTATGAATCCTGACTGTAGAAGATGCCTACACTCAGAGTGACGTCAGTTTAAATAGTGAGAGTTACAATGCTAGTTTTAAGGGGGGAATGTGTGAGGACCCAACAGCTGTATAATGCTTTTTTACAAAGGGTTTAACATTATACAGCTGCGGGGAGTCAGACAAACAAGAAGTGAAACACTAGGAGACAAGTAATAGCACAGTAGCAGGATACACCAGGAGCCAGACGCAGAGGCAGAAAACTTTTTGCTCTGACACAGACTGAGTGTCAGAGCAATTCTTATATAAGGAAATGGGATTCTAATTCCCCGCCTACGGTCACATGACAGCAGCAAGCCCGTTTTATATGGATCACAAATAGACTATGCATTAGTATGAAAAAATTACAGCAACCCATATTTAACAAAGACATTAATCTTCCAGATATCTTATGTTATAACCATGTTGCTGCCCTTAGGTACCTTAGTGACTTGTTTCAAGGACAGGAGACACACACTAGCACTAATTTAGAACAATAATTTTTACCTAACACTGATTTAATATCCTTTATACATCAGCATGATAGTGAAATACCTCAGGTAAGATAATCTGTTATTATGGAACACAAGAAGGGTATGGCATATGTTGAGGCATCTTGTTTAAATGCACATAAATCAATCATTTTCCCATTGACCAAGATCCTGAAATTTTAGAATGGCATTGTCACGCGCCGGTCCCGTAGATAGGTGCCGCATTGTGACTTTTTCCCAATGAACTATGTTTTGGACTTGTTCCCACTCAGAGACACTACTTTCATAGAGGTGCTGCTGGTTGTGTGATCAGGACCTCCTCCCTGATTCTCATTGGTCCTGAGTACTATTTAAACTACCCATGACCTTTGGGTCATTGCCTGTTCTTCGTGTTACTCAGATTGCCTGGCTCCTGGTTACCATTACCTGTTCCTCTGTTTGGGCCTCCTGAGTCTATTGTTGCTGTGACCTGACGGCTGGACTTACCTAATTCATCGTTGCACTTGGTACCTGTAGTTCTACGCTGTGCCCAGTGTTTGCTGCCGCTGTTACCTGCTAGCTGGACTTCCACTTATGACATCTTCGCATCTGGTACCTGTAGTTCTACTATGTCGAATCTACTATCATGGATGTCTGCTGTTTGAACTTTTGCTTTTACATCTATGCACCTGGTACCTGTAGTCCTCTGTGGTCCGTGGAACTTTACTGCTGTCAAGTTACAGATTGGAAACATCTTCCGTGAGTTGATCGCTGCATATTCAAGTTGATTCTATGCACCTGTGCTGTATGTTCAAGCTGGCTCCCGTTAAAGACTCTCCTGTGATTCTGCTCGCTATTCTACTGTGACTGTGTTCCATAGTGAGCTTGCTATTAAGTTTACTACTATTTAACTTCTTCTTGTGAACTTTGCTATATATTAAGATATCTCTGTGTTGGATCGTTGCTGGAGGATATTAGCTTTACGGGGCGGCACGCGGCTGGGATTCTTTGCTTTTCTATTACTTCTAAGTAACGGACTGTTTAAGGGCTCTCTGCTCTATTTGATCATATTGGGATTGATATATATTGTCCAAGAATTATTGTGATACCAGTGACCACCTGCTATGTGGAATATACCATCTTCATGTTTGGACTATTTGCTATTTCATCCCATAACAGTTCCTCAGAGTTACTAACTGTTACGAGCCGCGGCGGTGCCCAGCCACCGCGACTCACTCACCCGCGTCCCGGCCGTCGCCATGGCGACCGGGACGTCATTTTCGGCCATAACCCGGCCATTGCCGGGGCAACCAGCAGACGCTTCAGAGCTGCGTCCCGGCAATAGGAGGAAGCCGGGCGCAGCATTCTACAGCCTGTGGGCTAATTAATATGGGCAGATTATAGGAGGCAATTACAGGCATTAGCCTGCAACTGTGCAGGCCAGGGGCAAGCCCTGATTGGCTCTATTAGTGACTGCTCTATTAACCTGCAGGAGTGTGTTCAACCTGTGATTGGTTCAGCTGGGTATTTAAGGCAATGAGGTCTGCTGCCTCCTTGCCGGTTATAGCTTCTATGCTCCAGTCTGCTGACCTGCTTTGTTCCTGTTCCTGTGTCCTGATATCTACGTTTGACTTCCCGTGTATGACCCCTGGCTTTGTATTGGACTTCGCTCGTGTTTCCTGTGACCCTGATCCTTGGCTTGTTTACCCGTTCTGCTACTTTCCCTGTGACCTCTGACCTCAGCTTGTTCATCGATACTGATACCTGCTGCCGGCCCTTGACCTCTGCGTGGACCTGACTCTTCATGCCTGGGTTCTCCCCAGCCGGTACACACTTCACGACCCTCTGTCAGTCTGCAGCCCAGTCTGTCCCCACCATCAGGGGCTCCAGTGAACACCTGACTGGCAGAGTAGACTCCGGGTTGTGTTGTGCCGGCTGGAGGGGTTCCTAACACTAACAAACTGAAGTATATATGGCGAATTGCATTCTGTTTGTATTCCATTGCCGTGTGTGCTTTCCATGTTATATATATTCTTCCATTGCTATTATACCATCAGCATATATACCTGTTATGTCATCAAGCAATATATCCTTCAATTTTATCATCTCTCCAGTGTCTTATTGCTACTGATATTCAGCCTGAGTGTTGCCTCCACTATCCTCTGTCACTTTTGAGGTAGATTATTATAGACAGAGGCAAGGGATCATAAAAAAAAACTACTCAAATCGTGACAGGCATGGAATCCTAACTCTTTACCATTTGGAAATCTAGGGGGAGAAACACAATATCGCAACTTATATATAAAGATACCAAAAGACCGCTGTCATTTCAAGAAGCATCAGAAAAACATGAAACACTGCGAACATCTCCTATTAACAAACACAATATTATGTTAGTAAGGTTATTGGTGTGTTTGCTAATAGGGACTGGGGACTGACAAAACTTATTTTATTAACTCCTCCAATCAATACACAAAGCAATATCAATACATTATTATGCACTTCAGGCATTAATAAATTGGCGCAGTTCACTCAGGATTAAATTACTGGATTGCATGTCTTCTATCTGTATCAAATCAAACCCTACTCTACACATTATTTGTGCAAATTGTTAACTTCCAGTATATATGTAGAGATGTTTCTGAACATATATCACAATAAAAATATATCCCCAGACAAAATATTTATAATAGGCCTATTGCCAAATAACAAATACCTGTGTTGTATGATGTTCCAGGGGCAGATCTTCTCCATATTTTGTGCAATAATCAGATGATTTTGTTTATTAATCAAACAATATTCTGAGACTTAACTGGTAAATTATCTACCCTTCAACCCAGAATGGGCTGTATTGGGGATAGTTCCTCAAGGTCAAAGACTTTCAAGGGGAGGAAAGCAGTTGTTGCTAGTGATAAGCGTGGCTGCTAAGAAACAATTCTCCACGTTGTGATTTTTCTGTAATTTGGTAATGCTCATTAAGTTTGTGGAGTGGGGCGTTCCGCACGGTGACATGAAGATTGGGCTCAATTGCACTACATTGGAATTAATATTATGTAATAGAAGCACAAGTCAACTCACACATTTTATTTGTGCTTAATTGGTTTTTGGTTTAATTGTTGTTATGATTGAAGTTACAGTAATGTACATGTGAATATGTCTATTTTTAAAAAATATTGTTGTAATATTGCACAGTACTTTAGTAAAAATAAAAATAACAGATTGAGACGTGGCAGAGGTGTTAATATATTTGTGCATTTTTTAAACTTGACCAGATGCCAGTATCATCTTTCACATTGGTGGGCAGTGTTGACTCACTGGGCCTGAGTCATTAAGGAAAGCAAGGCAAAAAAGGAGTACATTTGATCCTGGACAAACCAATTTGCAATGCAAGGGGTGCAAATTAGTTTATTATTTTGCATATAAGGGAAATACTGGCTGCTTTTTCATGTAGCACACAAATACTTGATCGTTTTATATTTACACTGAAATTTAAAGTTGATCTAGGACATGCCTTACAGTTACCCCAATTATAAATCTGTTCCCATATTTTACATTTACCTCCCTCTCCATTGCAACATGGTTTTGCCAAGGTGCAAAGTTACTCCTTTTTTTCCTTTGCTCTCCTTAATTATTCAGGCCTATTATATATATGAGTGATACTTCCCCACCCACAACTGTCTTAACCACACAAACACTTTTAAAAGCAAGAAACAATTTGTTTTTATTGGGGTGTGCTGCTCACAGTGATACAGCTCCCTGTTTTTTGTCCACTTGTAATTAGTTTACTAATGTTCTATACTGGTATTACCACCAGTAGTCACTGCTTGTCGACCCTTTACTTTATCAGCACACAATCCCAGCATACTGTGATCTGTAAATAAACTGTAAAGATTTCTGCAGTAAAATCACATATAGGCCAGTACTCAACAACAACCCACTTTATGCTCACGCAATTGTTGCAAATGATCTACCCACATGCTATTAATTCTAAGTTGCTAAGTAGAAATTGGAACTTGGTAGGTAGGCACAAGTGGATTGGGAATAGATGGTGGGGGAAGGGATAAAGGGACAAATGATTGTTTGTACCTCGTGTGAATCTTAATCTATATATCAAAATGTGAAGCTGTATAATGAAAATTGTCTTTATTAAACAGTTTGTGGGTTTTTCTCTAGCCCTTATGTTAACTTAAAGAGATATGAAAGATATGAAAATCTAGCCTTGTTCACTAAACATCCAGTAACTAAATGCTTGTTGGTCCCAAAATCTTGAAATATCCTTTTCTGGTTTACTTAGTCCGCGTAGTGTAACCGATAGGAGAAGAGGAAAACATGCATAGTGTAATACTGTGATATGCAGTAGTAGAGCAAATTACTCAGAGCACTTACACAGCTGTTTCTTGATACTCAGCGATCAGTGTAGAAATAGCAGGCACAAGTTCTTGCAGGTATTTGTTATCTGTAGACAGATTTCAGCTGGGGTGAAGTGGTTCTTGTCAGCATGATGCACGTAAATTTGTTGCGTTTCCTTGGTCCATGCTGTGCGCGCGATAGCAGAAAAGGAAAGCATACATGGTGTAACACTGTGATAGCGTGATAGAGCTAGATTCTCAAAACACTTAGGGGCACATGTATCAATATTCGCAAAAAAAATTAAAAATAGTTTTCAATCCTTATGGCATTGATAAGGATTGAACTATTTCTCAAATTTATTAAAAAACCAACGCAGGAACAGCAGTTCCAATAAACTGCTGTTCCTGTAAAAAAAAAAACTTACTTACCACTCCATCTTAGTATTGCGACCCTGGGTGGCTTTTTCGTTCCTCCTGTCAATTCCTGTGCGCATGAGCCGATTGATAACTCGGGCATGTGCACAGGCATCCACACAGCACTGACCCGAAGGACCTGGGTCATGTGACAGGGCAGCACATGCGCTGTAAAGCTCTGTTTTTTGGAGCAGAGTTTACAGTGCTGTAAACGATGAGAAATGGTAATGTACGCCAGCCTGAGCCTGTACACCAGCCTGAGCTGGCGTACATTACCACATGTGTAAAAGTTTTTACCAAAGTTGATAGATTGCGGTACATAGCAGTCCCCATAGACATCTATGGGGACTGCTATGTATTTAAAAAAAAAATGCAAAGCAAATATCTGCTGCGATGCACCAATAATAAATTTGAACAGTACTTAGATTTGCGGCAATCCCCCAAAAACGGCCGATTTCGGGGGATTTACAGCAAACAAATTATTGATAAATAGGCCTCTTATAAGGTGTTTCTTGTTTCTCAGCAATCAGTGTAGAAATGGTAGTCACAATTTCTTAACAGTGCTTCTTATCAGCAGGTAGCTGTCAGGATCTGAATCAATAAGAGCTATTTCTCGGTGCTCAGTGAAAGAAATACAGAGGAAAAAACAATCATAGTGAAGTATTGTCAGTTAAGTTAAACACACATTTTTATGCCAAGTGAACACTTACAGAAAGTGATTCTTGTCAGTGTGATGCACAATACTGCTTTGCTGTGTTCAAAGGTTCCGGATGTCTGTGTGGCAGGTTGGAGGGGTTCCTCCCGCTCTCTTTCATCTGAGTTGGTCGGCTTTCATTGCAAATTCAGAGAAGTTTTTCATCAATTGCATAGGCTGAAATGGATTGAACCCAACGCGTTTTGTCTTGGTCAGACTCATCTTATAAAGTATAAAATCCGAGTTTGATACAGACAAAAAATATATTGTTGCACTAGTATATTGTGAAGGATCCATTAAATTCTTTAATATAATGTTAATTAATCTATTACTTTTTATGTTATTCCATAGGGACCTTGAATAATTTTCCAAAATAAGTTACATAGAGGTGCTACCAACCAGCCACAATTAACAACGACAAGAAAAGAAGAACAGAAGAAACTGGATTTAAGACTGGTGCACAATACAGTCCATACTCAAAATGTTATTTCATATTTTACATGCAAACCAAAAACAAAAATCCATTCTAAAATATAACTTTCATTGATTATAAAAATAAAATATATGGAAATTAAAAGCAGCAAAATTTATAAGTGATAAGTGTATAAAAGTGATTTAAAAATGCTGTGTGTAACTCTCGATCAATATATTCTCTTATAAAATAATAGGAATTAAGGATTAGAACATCAATTAAATGATGTATTTTATAGAATTCCTATTTTGTCCTAAGTCTTCTGTTAGTACTGATTATCTTAACTACAATAAAGGTAAACTGGTCTCCAAATTCCCAGTCATCTAGAAATTACCACCATTCATTAAAGGATTTTTAATTAGAAGAGGTAACACAATTCCTTCTAAGTCACCTTATCTGATTTCTGTGGAATAGTACAATACTATTGTCTCTATTGCAATGGAGGGGTTAGTGCTGGTTATTCTGTATAGTGTTCTGCACAAGTTATAGTGAAAGGGAGATTATGCTAATTGTTTACCTGCGCTCTGACTTTGAATTAAGGCAATATTTATAGTAGCAGTCCTATTTTCCCTTTTGTTGCAGTAGACAATGATGCCGGGTATTATGACTGTCTTTCTGCACAAAATTAAATGATGGAGATGATTTGCAACCTGCCTATCCGAGCTACTGCTAACAAAGTATAACTCTAGGCTCTAGAAAATAATATGTTTAAACAATATTAAAGCTCAGTCAAACACAGCGAAACGCCGACCAGCGTTCTGCTGTTATAGCTTCTTCCAGGCAAAAGGTATAGCTTTATGACAGGGAGATCTCTGCAGTCTCTGTGGATTTGTCTTTTCAGGACATTGGCCGAGATCCTTGGGGGTCTATGATTATAGATAAAGCGGACAAGAGCCTTTTGGATATTGGTGGGTGGCGGGGACAATGCATGTCCTTTTTAATATACAACATAAGAGGGTTAAGAGGGTTGTTTTTCTCAATTTATTTTACTTTAGGGTGAGGTCCACTTTGATGTATCTTCTTTTCTAAAATAACCTTTTAATAATAGAAAAAGACTAAACATGACTGTAAATTAATGTTAAAGATATAAATATTGATGTAAGAACAAAAACAGCTAAAAATTACATGATTTTATCATTTGTTCCCAATGTTTAATGAAATCCGGATCCAAATCCAAAACAAGGGTGTATGCACACATCTCTAATAATCATATAACTAACCTTTCTCATGCTCATTGCCAGCCTAAATGTCAATTTTATAGCAAAATTCTTTGCCCTCTCTCATGCCTTTCACATTGCGGTGGAGGCATTCTGTTTGAATAAATATGACATATCAGATTATTTATAAAAATTATCTCTGTCTCGCACATACATAGATACATTCAGATAATGTTAGTTGCATTGTGAAATATCAAATACCACACATGGACCATCATTGGACAAATAAACACACCACTACACCAATTGCATATGGACTTGACCTGAAATGTTTATCACACACTGATTCTGAAACATCACTATTATATAGCAGGTCTTTTACTGTCCAACGAAGGTTGTTACAAGTTCTATAGCTTTGTAAAGGGCCAGATATAACAGTAAATTTTATCTGGAAAAAAAATTATATTAATTGTGAACTTACACCTAACAATTTCACCCCTCAAATTGAAAAGGAGCTCTGACTGCCTCCTCCACAAGTCATTTTACTGATGTTGGAGTTGTACAATGCTGAGTCTGCAGCCTGACCTGAGCCACAGACACAGCCTTACTGTCCTGTAGACATAATTTTTCACTTTATTTGTTATATACTTCATCAAAACAATGATCCATTGTAGTGGTGAGTACCCACAGCTTAGCATGGGAGAATGTTTGCAGGTGAATGAGACTTTTCAATATTCTCAACACTGATTAGTTCTCAGGCCACATGTGGGCGTAGGCATGTGAGTTGCGGATCCCTTCTATACCATATCTAAAATGACTGACTTTCATCTGTCAATTAATCTCAATGATCATTCTTATCCAGGCAATTAAGAGGCGTGACAATGCCTAGCCATCCACACAGGCAATCACAGGAGAACACACTTGCATACCCTATATAATAGGTAATCATTCATTCTGACATTTTCTGATTTAGGAGTTCAGATTTGTGAGCTTTTACATAACTTTAACAGCTTTGTATGATTTATCAGATATCTCTTGGTGTACAGTCTGGTCTCCATTGTGTTCTGTTGGTGAGTACAAGGACATATGTGAGATAGTATATAGGCCCTTAAATGTTTCTTACTAATGACTGCCTATTCCCCCTGCTTAGATTAATGGCTGAGCCACAGCAACCAGGGCCAAGTCAAGGCTCTGGCTCCTCCGCTTCAGCCTTGAAGCACACCATAATGCAAAGAATGTGAAAATTTGCAATGGTAGTAGACATACCATTTATGACTACAGTGTATACCAATGTACACCATATGGACAAAAGTATTTAGCCACATCTGTTAATTATTCATTTGAGGTGTTTCAATCAGACTCGTTCTCAGAGCTGTATAAAATCAAGCACCTAGCCATGCAGTCTTCATTTACAAACATTTGGATACAAAATGGGCCATCCTGAAGAGCTCATTGACTTCAAGTATGGTACTGTGATAGGATGCCACCTTTGCAATAAGACGGTTAATGAAATTTCATCCCTGCTGGATATTCCATAATCATCTGTAAGTGATATTATTAGAAAGTGGAAGCATATAGGAATAACAACATTTCAGCCACGAAGCGGAAGACCACATAAAATCACAGAGCGGGGTCAACAACTGCTAAGGTACATGGTGTGTACAAGTTGCCAATGCTCTGCTGATTCCATAGCTGAAGAGTTCAGAACTTCCACTGGCATTAATATAAGGACAAAAACTACGGCAGGAGTTTAATGGAATGGGTTTCCAAGGCCAAGCAGCTGCATGCATGCCTCACATCACCAAGACCAATGACAGGCGTCATATGGAGTGGTGTAAATTACACTGACACAGGACTGTGGAGCAGTGGAAACGTGTTTTGTGGAGTGACAAATCACTCTTCTCTGTTTGGCTGTCAGATGAGCGAGTCTGAATTCGGCAGATGTCGGGAGAACGTTACTTGCCTGACTGCATTGTGTCAACTGTGAAGTTTGGTGGAGGAGGGATAATGGTATGGGGCTGTTTTTATGGGTTTAAGCTAGGCCTCTTATCTCCAGTGAAGGGCAATCTCAATGCTTCAGCATACCAAGTCATTTTGGACAATGCTATGCTTCCAACTTTGTGGCAAAAGTTTGGGGAAGGCCGTTTTGTATTCCAACATGACTGTGCCCCAGTGCACAAAGAAAGGACTACAAAGACATGGTTTGATGAGTTTGGTGTGGAAGAACTTGACTGGCCCACACAGAGCCCTGACCTCAACCCCATCAAACATCTTTGGGATGAACAGGAACAGAGATTGCGAGCTAGGCCTTCTCGTCCAACATCAGTGCATGACCTCATTAATGCTCTACAGAATGGATGGGCACAAATTCCTACAGAAACACTTCAACATCTTGTGGAAAGCCTTCCAAGAAGAGTGAAAGCTGTTTTCGCTGCAAAAGGATGATCAACTCCATATTAAAGTATATGTATTTGAATACAATGTCATTATAGTCCCTGTTGGTGTAATGGTCAAGCGTCTGAATACTTTTTCCATATAGTGTATTTAGGATAACAAAGGGCTACTTTGGTTACTAATAAATAATAATGTGATAGAAAATAGTACCTACAAGCCACACGTCACCATGTGGCATTGCACCTAATTGCCTCTCAGGCAATCTGCATCACATGCCTTGCAGATTTTGTAGGCTCCTTGTACACTACACAGTATAGACATACTTACAAGTTGTGCATAACTATTTTTTTTTCAATCCAATGGTATTTAATTATTTTTCAACAAAGACAGAGAAAATTAAAACAAACATCACATATTATACATAATAGAGTTGTATATAATATAATATTGATTATAAAGATGGTATTATGAGGTAACATGAGAGCATCTATTTTCATATGTCATACAGAATAATAGGATATAAAGACATAAAATACATTTTCATTGGTGCCCGCAGGTTTAATCCATGTCAGATGATCTTGAAATGGAGATGAAAACATAAGAGGAGGTTAGCCAATGACCTAAAATGTTTTCATATTTTAAAGGACATTTCCTGTTGGTATATGCAAATCGTTCAAGTCCAATTGTGTAAATTACTAAATTAATTCACTCACGCACGCATGCTGTTGTAGAAGCGATCCATTGTCTACCTTGCAGACTTTGGTTAGCATAAAAACATTTATTAAATATTGATGTATTCAATTATTTATTGTATCCCCTAGTTGACAGCCAAAGAGACAAATGTAAGCTGAATTTTTTTCCCCGTTTTTTCTGATGCAAAGAATAATTCCTGTTCAAAATCATTTAATGTTAGGACATTGCCATAGGAGTGTTAGGATTCCAAGCAAACTCAGGAAGCGGCAACAGAAGTATAAAAACCAAATGTCTTTATTCAGGCAAAATTCAAGGATTCAGTTCATGGAATATGCAGATATTCAGGTAGCAGCATAAACAGGTATAACTCCAAAACATAAATATGAACGGGTGTGATGAATGGCAGGAAAGTCCCCAGAGCATCAGGTTCCAAGCAAATGACAAATACAGTTAAAATGCAGGAACAAATATAGAGTTACCCTATTGCCAGGATGCACAAGTCTGTCCAGGGATGCAAACAGAGTAACTGAGTTCAGTTATCAGGCAGAGGTCTGAGCAACAAAAGTTCAAGCAGAAACCAGTGTCCAGGCAGAGTTCAGAGTCAAAAGCATAAACCAGTAATCAAGCTGAGGTCAGATGCAACAAGAGTTCAAGCAGTATCCAGTATCCAGGCAGAGTTCAGGGTCACAAGTGAATAAGCATAAACCGGTAATGAGGCCGAGTTTACAACGGGAGATCAAGCAGCAGTAGAACAAAAACTGGAACAGTGGGAAACAAGCAGCAGCCAGGGATAAACGATGATTTGCACAGAGCACAAATTGAGGCAGGTATTTGAAGCTGTGAGACAGGTGGAGTTCTAATTATACACAAAAGATATAGAGTCCCTCCTGCGCTCCTAGAGGATCGGGGATAGGGTGGGGAATGCAGCCTAAATTCCCTAGGAAATTCCTACTCGATTTCCCCAATAACAAAAAAATATGTACAGAAAATGGGATAAGGCGCAAATAGGATGGGTTTGAGTAAGCAGGTATCTCAGTATCAAACAATGCCTGAATATCATAAACCTTGTATCTTAAACAAAATCAGATAAAGTGAAATAAAATGTTCATAGTCACATTATTAATGTTGAGAATCCCAATGTCCAAATCACAACATCATCTCAGTGTAATTCATAACGACCATCAGTAGTGTCTTCATTAATATTCATATCTTCCCCTGAATGATTCGTATATACGGAAGACAAGAAGACAAACATTGATTCTCCAATGGTGTAATAATCCAATAAAACGTTTAATATAACACAGGATTAAAATCTACTTACATTTTGCAAGGAAAAACGGTTCACATAAAGGTATCTTTAGACACGCAGTCACAATCTTGCTACTGCTCTGTCTCGCGGTCAAGTTCTAACTGACTTCCGGGTTGTGTTGTCACAGTAACCAAACTCGAGCTTCCATTGGAACCCTACGCGTTTCGTCACTAAGACTTCGTCAGGGGTGATCCAATGAGGGCTGAGCCACAGTATATTTAGAGTCTCGAGTTGAATTGGTTCTTGCGAAATTAACTCATACATTGCCGCTTAAGCATTGCCGCTTTGTAATAAAAACATCTCTAAGATAAAATAGGTGATGGGCACTAGTTGTTCAAAAAATATAGTTTTATGTTTAGTAGTACTGATAAAGTGCCAATATACAATCCTAAGATAAAATACATAAAGTGCAAAGCTAATATGGGACCTACTTGAAATGTTCTCAGTGCACAGACAGCGGACTGTAAGTAATGGTTATTCTGGAACCAAAAGTTGTTATGGGCAAGTATAAATCTTATTCCTTTCATAATAAATTCAATCTGAGTAGGTGGAATATTAGAATCTTTGTCCAAAAAGAATTTCGTACTGTTCATGCCATCAGAATGGTTAATGCAGGTGTATAGTGTACATCACTTGTCACTAAAATGAAGTGATCTTCCCACTGAACCTCACTGAGAAGGTTCAGTATTTGCGTAGTATCTCTCAAATATGACTGTTGTTGCTGCAGCAAGAAAGAGGAACAGCAATGGGGACCAAGTTTGCCCCAAGCTACGCTAACCTCTTCATGAGCCACTGGGAGGAGGAAAACATCTGGTCTAATCGTAGCTTGTTGTCAAACTTGGTCCTCTGGAAAAGATTCATAGATGACATCTTTTTCATCTGGAAGGGTGGCGAAGAATCACTTAGAGAGTTTATTGGTAGTATGAACACTCCACTGAAGAACCTTGAATTTGTTACAAACTCTAGTCAAGAGAAAGTAACCTTTTTGGATCTGGACATATTCATTGAGGGGGGTAAGATAGAGACGCGATCGCATTTCAAGTCAGTAGACTGCAATAGTTATATACCTATTAACAGTCATCACCATCTGAACTGGTTGGAAAACATCCCTCAAGGACAGTTTGTAAGGATAAGGAGGAACTGTTCCAATCTAAATAATTTTAAAGAACAAGGAAACATGATAAAATCCAGATTCCATGAGAGAGGCTATAATGACAGCATGGTGGATAAAGCGATGGAAGAAGTCAGCACCCTTACTAGAGATGATCTCTTAAAATACAAAGTAAAGGAAGAAAATAGTAAATCTGAGGGCACTGTTTGTGTTCCATTCATCACCCAGTTTTCAGAGTCGGCAAAAGACATTAAGATGATCATAAAGAAGCATTGGCATCTATTGAGAAAAGATGAGACACTTTCAAAATGTCTCCCAATTAATCCTGTCATTACATTCAGAAGGGCACCAAATCTTAAGCAGAGGATGGTGACTAGTTATCTACAAAAGGCAGAAAGTAATACATCCAATTGGCTGACGAATGCAAAACGAAGTAAGGGATTTTTTCACTTCCTCAACTGTAAGGCATGCAACATCACAAAACCTGACAGAACCAAAGGGGTAGTTGAATTTACGTCATATACCTCATCAAAATCTTACAGTATAAATGAGCACATATCGTGCAACTCTGTGGGGTGATCTACCTCATTAGTTGCCCGTGTGGCCTACAGTATATAGGTAGAACTTTTAGAAAATTGAAAACAAGAATAAATGAGCATGTTAGAAATATCACTATTGGATTGGAAACCCATCATTTGTATAACCACTTCAAAACAGTACATCATCAGGACCCATCGGGATTGACGTTTGTAGGGATCAAATCAGTTCAGAAGTATTGGAGAGGTGGAGATTTTTATAAATTACTTAACCAGGAAGAAGCCAAGTGGATATTCAATCTGAGTACTTTAACTCCACAAGGGTTAAATTCCGATTTTGAACTTATCTCCGTTCTCTAAAATACCTCTTTCCCACCAATTCTACCTTACTTGTATTTCTTTTAATACAGTAAATACTATAACATTTAGGGGTAAATGTATGAAGCTGAGAGTTTTCCGGCAGGATTGAAAAGTGGAGATGTTGCCTATAGCAACCAATCAGATTCTAGCTGTCATTTTGTAGAATGTACTAAATAAATGATAGCTAGAATCTGATTGGTTTTTCAAACCCGCCGGAAAACTCTCAGCTTGATACATTTACCCCTTAAACTTCTGTTCTAGACATTTCAATACTAGAATCCAGTCCGCTGTCTGTGCACTGAGAACATTTCAAGTAGGTCCCATATTAGCTTTGCACTTTATGTATTTTATCTTAGGATTGTATATTGGCACTTTATCAGTACTACTAAACATAAAACTATATTTTTTGAACAACTAGTGCCCATCACCTATTTTATCTTAGAGATGTTTTTATTACAAAGCGGCAATGCTTAAGCGGCAATGTATGAGTTAATTTTGCAAGAACCAATTCAACTCGAGACTCTATATTTACTGTGGCTCGGCCCTCATTGGATCACCCCTGACGAAGTCTTAGTGACGAAACGTATAGGGTTCCAATGGGAGCTCGAGTTTGGTTACTGTGACAACACAACCCGGAAGTCAGTTAGAACTTGACCGCAAAACAGAGCAGTAGCAAGATTGTGACTGCGTGTCTAAAAATACCTTTATGTGAACCGTTTTTCCTTGCAAAATGTAAGTGGATTTTAATCCTGTGTTATATTAAAAGTTTTATTGGATTATTACACCATTGGAGAATCGTTGTTTGTCTTCTTGTCTTCCGTATATACGAATCATTCGGGGGAAGATATGAATATTAATGAAGACACTTCTGATGGTCATTATGAATTACAGTGAGATGATGTTGTGATTTGGACATTGGGATTCACAACATTAATATTGTGACTATGAACATTTTATTTCACTTTATCTGATTTTGTTTAAGATACAAGGTTTATGATATTCAGGCATTGTTTGATACTGAGATACCTGCTTACTCAAACCCATCCTATTTGCGCCTTATCCCATTTTCTGTACATATGCGGTTATAATTATGCAAGGAGATTAACTCCTACAGGCATGGTGTAAAGTTCAGGAGCAGAACAGCAGCACCTCTGGTGGATTTAAGGTACTGCTGCCACATGCAAACTATAGGCAGAGTCGTAACAAGGAGATGCCAGAAATGAAAACTGGGGGCACTAGATTTCAGACATTTGGTAGTTTAATCAAGACTACATTTGGCCAGTCTTCATGGAGTGAGGCATGTTCTATGGAGAATGTAAATCTGAATTTGTTGGAATTTTAAGGAAATTTTCTCGCTTTGTGATAACTACTGATAAGTCTTCATCTTGCAGGGAGCCAATGTCCTCCTCCCATTTTTCTCTTAGGCCTGCAAATTATTTTTACCATGTTCATCTATTAAGTAAGAGTAAATGAATGACATAAACTTTGAATATCCCAAGAGTCGGAATAAGGTTTTCAGAGGTGCTTCGTTAAGGGAAGTGACTCCCCATTCAAATTGGGTATTAAATGTTGAAGTTGTAAATAGCAATAAAACATATATTTGGGGATCCCAAATTCTTCTCTAAGTTATGTAAATGATTTGGGAACCTCATTAACATATAAAACCTATAAAGCAGTATAAGGATCTATGCCTTCACCATGCCCTATAAAAACAAGTATCCAAATTACGGACATTTGATTAAGGATCTTATTATATTCCATCTATTCCCGGGAGGGAAGTGTAACAAGCCGCTGTCTTCTTCTGCAGTGAGATCGGAAGATACCTCACTCACAAAGCTGTTTAATAGGATGGCTGTTTCATTGAGTACAATTTAAAATAGTAGGCGGTTTGTCGACTGCTAACTCTACGGCTACGGCTTGAATAGTCATTTTCACGAATAATCATTTTCATTTAACTCTCCCTGACACTGTAAGAAGTAGTTTTTGCCATGTATATATTTTGGATTTCAGACAATCAATTTGAGGCTGAGTGTTTAAGGGATTATAATCAGATACAATATATCATTATAGATCCATATTCCTAAATATTTAAATTGGAAGATCCATTTTAGAGAAAATCGATTATGAAATTTTTGGACAGGGATGACCCATTGACACTCAAGCAACCGAGTTCGAATAAAGCTGTTGCACCCATTTTATATAAACAGAACCTATTACAAATTTGATTATTACTTCCAATAAATATGGCCATTCAATAGAATCAAATACCTTAGCAGCACCAAGGGAACCTATCACTGATTCCTGGGCATACGATTTAAACACTTGCATGTGGGTAAATACTAGAGATGCTTGTGCAACATCGCAAATCCGAGTACCGAGTGCTCTGCTCGGTACTTTCGCGGGCCCTCATTGCTGCATCCTCAGATCTCGCAAGTTTTGGATTCTATAAGTACCGACCTTCACGGAGATCCGGCACCATTTCACAGACAGACACAGAAGGGGTTGCTCATACAGAAACAAGAGGGGTGGTAGTGTTCTTATCAGTCTCCAGTGACATTACTCTGTGCCATTGCTCATACAGAAACAGGAGGGGTGGTAGTGTTCTTATAAGTCTCTAGTAACATTGCTCTGTGCCATTGCTCATACAGAAACAGGAGGGTTGGTAGTGTGCTTATAAGTATCCAGAGACATTGCTCTGTGCCATAGCTCACACAGAAACAGCAGGTGTGACTGTGTTCTTGGCAGTCTACAATTTCAGTGCCATTGGTCACAGAGAAACACGGGTAGCAGTGTTATTGTCACTCTCCTGTCTCCAGTCACATTGTTCGTGTCACTCTCGAGTCTCAGTACCATTGCTCACACAGAAACAGGGGTAGCAGTGTTCTTGTCACTCTCCAGTCTCCAGTCACATTGTTCTTGTCACTCTTGAGTCTCAGTGCCATTACTCACACAGAAACAGAAGGGGTAGCATTGTTCCTGTCAGTCTCCAGTGCCATATCTCAGCAGCATTTATATGGCAACCAGCTGCTGGCACCAGTCATAATGATATAAGTTCTTCTATGTCATCAACTAAAGCCTATGCTCGAGGGCATATTGGGTTTAAGTCAGGGAAACTGAAATCCAAAAAACAATCTTTTACATTGCTAAAGAAAAAAAACACCTCTCTAATAAAGGGAAAGTTTACTATAGAAAAACATAAAATTGCCAACATGCCATTCTACCCAAAATAATAATAAGCATTCTAGCATCACCTAGCATCTCTCAGCACCTCTCAGCTAGATCCCAGCACCTCCAATCTACAGTGTCATCAGTGTGTACATCATCCCCCCTGCAATCCACCATTACGGAAGTCTCTGTACTTTGATGTAATTAACGGTAATAGCCGTCTTCATGGAATTTGTAGTTCATTTTACGGCAGAGCTATCATGGTTTTTGGGCAATTTTTTTAGACCAGACCGGATGTCAAAATGTTGTGCTGACTCATCAGCATCAACCATTGGGTGTTTGGGAAAGCTAAGTTTTTTTCTAGCAGCAGTTGCCAGAGAAACTGAAATAGGAGATGTCATTGCATCATGTACCACTTCAGTTTGTTGACCAGGAGCTCATTGCATCTCTTGTGATCTGGGTCAGTTGGAAAGAAAGAAAAGACATTGCTCTTAAACCTCGGATCAAGCAAAGGTGCCAAAATGTAGTAATCTGATTTGAAGATGTTGATAGCTCTTGGATCCTGGCGAAGCGCATAAATTACTTGATCTACAAGTACTACATAGTTAGCAGAATTACTTTGTTTCATCTCCTCCTTCAATTTCTCTAGCTGCTTTTTCAAAAGTTTAATTAGGGGAATCACTTGACTCAAGTTAGCAGTGTCTGAACTCACTTCACAGGTGACTACTTAGAGAGGTTTCAGCACCTTGCACAACACGGAAACTATTTTCCACTGCACTGGACTAAATTACATTCCCCCTCAAATTCTCTTCTTCTGACACCTGCTGCAATCCAATACATGCTGTTGCAGAATGCCAATAATGACCTGAAATATTTTGGGACAGACAGCATCTCCTGCATGTCACTGTCACTATTTTTTAAAAAGCTCTGTACCACCACAATGATTGTGTGAGCAAAACAGGGAATATGATGGAATTCTCCCTATGCCTCCTGCGAGGTCCGTGGCACAGCTGCTCTCCCTGTCAATGCCAGCCTCCTTTCTGGTTCTGAGCATGTGCAGACCTGGCTTTTATCACCTCCTCCCATTAATTGGGAGACTAATTATCCCTCAGGATATATAAGGCACCTGTTTCACAGGTAAGGTTCTTTTAATCAGATCGCTCTAGCATACAGACGTGGCTCCATTTGCTCTCCTGCTCTTTGTACCGCAGATTGTTGCACCTTATCACCAGCAACTCTGCAGCCAACCACAGTGGTCTCCATACCTGCCGCAGACTGTCGCTCCTTATCTCCAGCAACTCTGCAGCTACACAGTGGTCTCCATATCTGCTGCAAACTATCTTTGTATCCAACAGCTCTGCAACTGTCCTCAGTGGTTTCCATACTTCCTGCAGACCACCAGTCCCTCTGTTCCGGCAGACACTGCAGCTCAATTCCAAGTGGTCACTACTTCTGCCGCTCTCCAGAGGTCCTAATTTCCAGCAGCCACTTCAGACCATCGAGCCTTCTCCTGTCTCTATTGGATCATCTCCTTTTTCTCAGCCTGTGGGTTTTTTCTACTGGACTCATCTGGCACTCACTCAGAGGACCGCAGCCTGCGGGGCAGAGGCAGCAAAGTCAATACCTCCTTGAGGTAGCTCCTGGCAAAAAAACATCTGCCTAGTTAGACTCCGCATCTCTGGGCTGAATAGTACCTAGCCAGACAGGCTTCAAGATCTGAGCATCATAGTGACTGTCACATTCCCTTTTAGAGTAATTTATTCTGGGGGTATAAACTTTCTGATAAAAGTCATGAAAGACCTCTGTAATATTAGGCTTCAGAAATTGTTGAACCCCCATGGCATCATTTGACTACAGGAACAGCAAAATTAGCCTTTTTTAAACATGTCAAATAAACTAGAAAACATCCTGCTTTGCACGCCTCTATACATTGGACATGCTTACTAAAGAGTAGTTTATGTTTGGATTTATCTAACAAATAATCAGTTCATTCTTTTTGGGCAGAGAACCATTGGTAGTGGGAATTAGTGAAGTGAGTGTCCAAATAAACTCGATACTAGGTCCATACAAGTCCTCTCTAAGGCTTGTCTCTAGAAAAAAATTTAAGAGCTGTAGCTTTATTCAGTACAGTGCCTCTGAGATAGGCTTTAACCGAGTCCCAGATGACTGGGGGGTTTGTCTGTCAGAGTATTTATATAAAAATAATCCTCCCACTTATTAACCAAGTCAGAACCATCTCCCATAATGGTTAACCAAAACTGGTTGAATTTTCAAAGGTTCTGATCTCGAGCGATATTACATTCAATATGTATGTAACAGTAATGTAACGTGAAAGTAATATAAAATGGAGTACTTGCCTTACTCTAGATCAGCGCTGGGTGGCCGGTGGTGCGGAGTCTAACGAACCCCCTGGTGTTCACCAAGAGCCGCCGCAAGGCAGGATGGGCTTCGCTGCGGAGGATCGCAGGTCATGGTCCACTGGTCTGCCTCTAGAGGTAAGGATGTGGGAGGAATCAAAGGTAACACTGGAGCCAGGAACTGGATATAGAAACGCCGTGGTCAGGATAGCCGGTCGGTACACAGGAATGTCAGAGATATGCGTGGTCAGGATAGCTGGGTCGGTACACAGGAATGCCAGAGATATGCGTGGTCAGGATAGCCAGGTCGGTACACAGGAGCAGTAGAAGAAACAAAGTCAGGAAGCTTGGGTCTGGTACACTGGAATCAGAACCGAAGAAATACAGCAGGACTGGAACACAGGAAGGACTCACTAAGAATACCTAGTCAGGAATGGAGGAAGTTGCTCTGACGCTGCCCATGTGTCAGAGCAGGGTTTACATAGAGACCAGATTTGAATTCCCCACCCGCTGCAATTACGTGACCAGCCGACAGCCGGGACCTGGAAGAAGGGAGAGGTAATGCAGCAATCACAACGCTGGAGCGAGGAAAAGGTGAGTGTAACAGTACCCCCCCACCAAAAAAGGTGGACTCCGGACACCTAAATGGGCTTGGTGGGGAATTTTCTATGGAAGTAGGAGACGTGGAGCATGTAAATCAGAAGCCGAAACCCATGAACGCTCCCCTGGTCCGTAACCTTTCCAATCGACTAGGAACTGCGGAACTCCTCTTGAACGGCGGGAATCTAGAATTAGTTTGACTTCGAATTCCGGCTGTTCTTGAACTACCACAGGAGGTGGAGGTCACTCCGTAGTTGAGAATTGGTTGGTAACCACAAGTTTAAGGAGGGAAACATGGAAAACACTAGGAATACGTAATGAAGAAGGAAGCTTTAACCTAAAAGCCACCGGGTTGATAACCTCGGATATTTCAAAATGACCGATAGATCTAGAAGCCAATTTCTTGCTAGGAACCTTCAAATAGATGTTCCGGATAGTCAGCCACACCTTATTCCCTAGGGTGAGTTGAGGAGCTACCTTCTTCTTCCTGTCATACACCTTCTTAGCACGGATAGCTAGACAAAAGGGACCACACCAGGACTGTTCTTTCTCCAAAGATCGCTCCTTGAAGGGAAGATTGATTTTAATGCATAAGGAAATTAAGTCATCCAAAGAAGTAGGAAGTTCTTGGGAAATCAATTCGTCTTTAATTCGGTCTGCTAGACCTTGCCAAAAAGCAGCTATTAAGGCTTTGTTATTGACCTACAGAGAGACTTCCTTGCTGGAGATGAAGTATACTGGTAGCTGCGTTGGCGACCCGACCGGGCTTGTCAAAAACCTTCTTGAAGGTAGAGAGGAAATTGGGGAAGTTATGTAGTAAGGGATCATCTCTCTCCCAGAGCGGTGATGCCCAGGCTAGTGCCTGTCCAGACAAAAGGGATATTATATATGCTACCTATGCTTTTTCAGATGGATAATTCCAGGGAAAGAGCTCAAATTGTATAGCACACTGGTTTAAAAATCCTCTACAAAACTTAGGGTCCCCATCAAATTTAGGTGGATTAGGAATGCGCAGGGATGAAGCTGCACCCGCAGGTGAGGAGGAAACGGTGGGAGCCTGTAGAGGGGCTGATGCCACCCCTGATGCTGCTAAGGTCATCTGTAAGGTATCCATTCAGGCTGACAATCCTTGTAAAAATTTAAGCAACTGCTCCTGATTAGATTCCTGCTTTTCTACTCTTCCTAACAGGTGTTGGACAAATCCCTAAGGGATTCATAGTAGTATCCATAACTTTGGTCAGAGCAAACTGTAACAGTAATGTAATGTGAAAGTAATATAATATGGAGTACTTGTCTTACTCTAGATCAGTGCTGGCTGGCTGGTGGTGCGGAGTCTAACGAACCCCCTGGTGTTCACCAAGAACCGCCACAGGATGGGCTTCACTGTGGAGGATCGCAGTCACGGTCCACTGGTCTGCCTCTAGAGGTAAGGATGCGGGAGGAACTGAAGGCAACACTGGAGCCAGGAACTGGATATAGAAACATTGTGGTCAGGATAGCCAGGTCGGTACACAGGAATGCCAGAGATATGCCTGGTCAGGATAGACGGGTCGGTACATAGGAATGCCAGAGATATGCGTGGTCAGGATAGCCGGGTCGGTACACAGGAATGCCAGAGATATGCGTGGTCAGGATAGCCGGGTCGGTACACAGGAATGCCAGAGATATGCGTGTTCTGGATAGCCGGGTCAGTACACAGGAGCAGAAGAAGAAACAAGGTCAGGAAGCCTGGGTCTGGTACACTGAAATTAGAACATAAGAAATACAGCAGGACTGGAACACAGGAAGGACTCACTAAGAATACCTAGTCAGGAATGGAGGAAGTTGCTCTGATGCTGCCCAGGCATCAGAGCAGGGTTTACATAGAGACCAGATTTCAATTCCCCCCCCCCCTGCATTCACGTGACCAGCCGACAGCTGGGACCCAGTAGAAGAGAGAGGTAATGCAGCGATTGCGGCGCTGGAGCGAGGAAAAGGTAAGTGTAAATGTATTACAATAAGGGAGTGGTCAGAAATGCCTTGAGGCATATATTCTATCTTATATACAGCATGGACCAGTAATTTAGAAAGGAGAGCTAAATTAATTCTGGAGAATGCTTTATGAGTTATTCATAATATCATAGGTTTAATTTTCTTGCCAATGGTCAATGTGTTTGTCCATTACATTATTGAAATTCTCAACACAAACAATTGGAGAGTTAGAAGAAAGAGCTATAAATTCATCACAGTGTTTCAGGTCATCACAATTAAATGGAGGGGGTATACATATGGCTAGTAGCACTAATAGAGTTGAATTGATGGAAGCCTTTAAAAACACTTAAATACATACAATTTGGACCTTTTACAATATGAAGGGAAGACTTGTGTGGATACAAATAGAGATACATTGTGAGTTGGCACTATGAGTAGCATGATATGCATTGCCAATCCAAGTGTCACACTTCTGGTATCACAAACGGAACCCAATAGCCAGGTAGTTCTGAAATAAACAGGGTTTATTTTGATATATAAGTAATTCTCAAGAGTCCAATAAGAAATGTCCAAAGTATCAACAAGATAAAGGTCTTGTAGAAGTATCAAGGAATTGTATTCCAAATCACAAGGGAGCAAGGTTCTGTGGAAGCATTTGGTTCAGGCACAAACACAATACTCGAGCAAAGGCTTCATAACAGGAAGTGCCTTTTCTAGGCCCAAACAGGAAATGAGACCCAAGATGGAAACTTCATGAGACAGTCCCAGCCATCTTGGATAAGGGCTATTGTAAGGGCAAGTTAATAACAGAGATCCAAGATGGAAACTTCATGAGGCAGTCACGGCCATCTTGAATGAGGGCAAATTTAAGGGCAAGTACATAATACCAAGATTTATTAGTGAGAGAATTTCATTCCCCTTGTGTTATTCAAATAACTGGATGAAGTTGTTTCAAATTAATAGACATCAACTTAATTATCTTTATCTACAATATGCGAATAGAATGTTACTGCGTGGAAGGGCGTATTAGGCAATAACACTAGCAAACACTTCTAAATACATTTACACTCACACATTCATTTGTAAATAGTTCACCTTAATTAAGTTCCAGCACATAGTCTTTTATAATCAAATGTAATAGATTTAATAGTTTAATATAATAATGTTAAAAACTATTTTATTGACATTTAAGGTTCAGGATAAAAGAAATGTATTATGTTTGGGGTCATACTAATCCACTTTCTACCATCAGACATCCGCTGCAATCTGCTAAGTGATCGCACCTTGTGTATACTAATTATGGATGGTAAAGGATTAATGCTCAAAAATGATATTATGTTTGGAATGCTAATAGGCTGGTTTGAACCAGTATTTTGGCAGGCTCCTGAGGGAAGACACGTAGGCAGCTGTTGGAGAGTTGACCCCCACCCTTGGAGAGCATCAATTAAACCGACCTATGGCCTGCATTATACTGCACAGTCCTAAATCCTGAACCAATGGAAAAATGCCATGACATCACCACTGTTTTTTTTATGTACCACAAACTGTATACAAACCAGGCACAGAGACCATCATTCAGTCTACTTTGACCACAGGCTTCAGGACTGAATGACTGTATGGTGGATCCAGAGGGTACTGCGTAAGTATCGGCTGTACTTTATTTTATTTAATTGTTATTTGTTACATCTTGCTGTTAAATTTCTTTTGTGCGTTGGAACCACATTGATCGCAGCGAACAATATTTATTGATAGCGACCAAACAAACATAACACCCTCTAAATCCGTCTCCATGAAACATATACTATCAAGACGGCATTACTTAACATATCTCAATAACAATGAGCACTTAATTTTAATATTGAATCCCCTGACATTCCAGGAAATAAGATGAAGGTAGTCATATAGGGTGTGAGTCATTAAGAAGAGCATAAAAAAGTAGTAACTTTGCACCTGGTAAAAAACATGTTGCATTGGAGGGGGAGGTAAATTTAAAATATGTGGACAGATTTATAGTTGAGATAGGGCATGCCCTAGATCAATTTTACATTTCAATATAAAAATAAAAATATTAAGTATTTGTGTGCTAGATGAAAAAACAGCCAATAATTAACTTATGTGCAAAATAATAAACTAATTTGCACCCCTTGCATTGTAGCATGGCTTATCCCGGAGAACATGTACTCCTTTTTTTTGCCTTACTTTCCTTAATGACTCAGGCCCATAATGTCTTGGAATTCCCCCATACCAAATGTTTGGATCAGCCACTTGTCAGAATCAGTAGGTGGAATTGATGATACCTGCCAGCAGTTGGCGCTACTGAGTACTGAGGCGCGGAGTCTAACACACCCCTGGTTTTCACCAGGAACCCCCGCAAGGAGGTATGGACTTCGCTGCAAGCGACGTGCAGGTCGTGGCCCTCAGTATAAGTCAGCTGGCGAGGTAACAATTGAGGCAGCAGTGAGAGCCCACCAGGATGCAGGATGGAAGAGTAGTCAGCAAGCCGGGTCAAAACCAGAGGAACGGATATAGCCAAATCAGAAGCAGGAGGATGGTCAGGAAGCCAGGTCAATACCAAATATCAGTCTAAGCCAGAATCAGGAACCAAGGAGAAGTCAGGAACAAGCTGGGGTCAGAATCCAAATAACAGCAACACAGGAACAAACGCTGGAGCAAGGCTGAAGACCAAATACTCTGGCATTAGACATGTGTCAGAGGCTGCCTTATATACCCTAAGGCCTCCTGATAGAGTTAGGGAGATTTTGGCGGTAAGACATGCTGGCTGCAGACAGGTGAGCAGAGATAGGGTCCCGCTGCTAGGCAACAGGACGTGGTTGCTTGGAAGGTGCAGGCATCCGTCTCCTGCACCAAGGGTCAGTGCGGAGACGGTGCCTGACACCAGTTTTCCAAGAAAGTCTCAGAGCTTTCACCCTCCACTTATTCAAGAAGACCTACAAATCTAATACTATTTTGGTGTAGTCGTCCTTCAATATTTGACATCTTCTGTTTGTAGGAAAGCATTTGCAATTCCAAATTGGCAATTTGGTTTTTTTGGGGGTTAATAGTGTTCTCAAGATTGTATATTCAAGCCTCTGCCTCACTAGCTCTCTCTCTGATTTTTTGCATGTCTTGACGTAACAGAAACAAATCCATTTGCACCTCCCTTATTTTGTCAGTTACCCATTTCTCAGATTAATTAATAGCAAGTGAAATCTCTTGTAATGTAATTGAGTATTTCAGAAGGCGTTGACTCACGTATATATGCTGTGGTTCTTGAAAAGAGAATTTCATGTAATTTCCAGATATCAAGGAGGTGGCAGAACAGGCAACACGGTCCAATTTGCCTGCAGCAGTGGCTTGAGAACTCTAGCCCATTGTTTATAGTAGATAATAATGAATGGCATAGTGTCTTATCTATATTCAGAGAGTGACATATTTAAATTAATTAATTTAAAAACAAAACAAAAAAACATTACAAATGTGCTACATAGGCATACATAGTAGATGACATAGACAAAGTATCTAAATACTGTTAAAGCACACAACCACAATGCAAGCGTTTAGGAACTATACAACATGCATAGTATGAAAATAATTTGAAAAGCAGGGACAATTTCAACATTTGCACAAGTATGCAGTGCCCTACCTCTTTGATATATATAATACTATGATCTTCAGCAACTGATAGTATAAACAATCTTTTTAACGATGAGGCACCATAGTCATCTCCCTCTGGCAGAGTTGTCGTATAACGAGATGAGTGTCTGCAGTTGTGTAGATCTGCAGGTGAATAGTCCATTCTCCCATTAGATGACGAGGTTGTGAATGCTGTGTTCGGTCATCACCATCATCTGTGAGTTAGACCCCAAGCAGGTACAAAACTTATGATTGAAAAAAAATTTCAGAGTTTGATTTGAATGTATCTGCAGTCTTTACTGTACATTTCTTACGTGCATCCGCTCCTTCCCCACCATGTTCCACCCCTGGAATTGTAAGCTGCCGCAAGTGTCCTTTGTGCTCGAAGGTGCTGCATTCTGTGGCATATGGTCCATTTCTGGGCATGCGCAGAGTAATTTTGTGCATTGAAAGCAAAGTATTGCCAGGTACTCTCCTTAATGAATCAGGCCTACTATGTGCCAAGCATGTGCCCATATATATCCACATATATTCCCAAATAGCTTTTCTTTGCTTTTAATAATTTAAAACAATTGTTTGGAATGCTTCCATGCCCTCACCATGAGCAGAACTTATGCAAAACTCTGTGTGCATGATGATATATATAATGGATACCCCATCTATTTACAAGTAGTTGTTGCACTTCACATTACAAACCTTACCCCTGCGTATAAAATGGAAGACTCCACATTGTGTTATTGATCATATGGAGGATCTAGATTAGCAAAGTATTTTGTGAGGGAGAACAGTGTAAAGTGCAACATGCTGTCAGACTGTTCCATAATGGGATTTTCGTTGTCCATAAAAAGTAATGATTTGATGGGGCCTTGAGAGCCTATGAGGACTTTACTGAGGGTAGGCTTATATTTTTCTGAATGGTGGAGCATTGTATTGTTCTGAGGGGGTTTTGTATTTTACTGATCACAAACTACTGACAGACACTAATACCAATGTTTACACATCACACACACTAACACCACTATCACAAGTTACTACAAACTACTCTACGAATACTACGTCTACACTGTTAGGAACCCCTCCAGCCGGCACAACACAACCCGGAATCTACTCTGCCAGTCAGGTGTTCACTGGAGCCCCTGATGGTGGGGACAGACTGGGCCGCAGACTGACAGAGGGTCGTGAAGTGCGTACCAGCTGGGGAGAACCCAGGCAAGAGGAGTCAGGTCCACGCAGAGGTCAAGGGCCGGCAGCAGACAACGGTATCGATGAACAAGCTGAGGTCAGGGGTCACAGGCAAATAGCAGAACGGGTAAACAGGCCAAAGATCAGGGTCACAGGAAACACGAGCAAGGTCCAAATCAAAGCCAAGGGTCATACACGGGGAGTCAAATAGAGATATCAGGATACAGGACAGGAACTAGCAGGTCAGCAGACTGGAACACAGAAGCTATAACCGGCAATGAGGCAGCAGACCTCATTGCCTTAAATACCAGTGGCCACCAATCAGAGCCTAGCTCTGAATTAGACACAGCCCCCAGCATAATTAATAGGCTGCATTAATTAGCCCACAGGCTAGAACATATGGTGAGCGCTGCGCCCGGCTTCCTCTCATTGCCGGGACGCAGCGCCGAAGCGTCTTCTCGTTGCCCCGGCAACGGCCGGGTCAGGGCCGGAAGTGACGTCCCGGTCGCCATAGCGACGGCCGGAACGCAGGTGAGTGAGTCGCGGCGGTGCCCAGCCGCCGCGGCTCGTAACATACACTATAACACTTCTGTGACTGGATCACTGATAAATAACTTCTAGTATGAATTTATTTAAAGGAAATAGCGCAGGGTGCTTACTTATATAATTGCACAAGCACTTATGTTTGATATTGTGTATATGTTGAGCTAGGAAATCTTATTTCTGAGACCAGGGTGGAAAATTTGTTTTTTCTGTTATAACTTTTCTAAAGCAAATGCCTATTTCTGATGTATATATCTGATACAATAAGCCTTTGTTTATGAAGCCTTTTGTGTATTGTGATGTGAGGAATTGGCTTGTTTTGAGGTTTGTACTTTTTCTTTGGGAATGTGTATTCAGTGACTATCTGAAGTATTCATGCGAGTCAAAGGACGCCCTGATTATTGGACAGGAGCTCTTCCCCTTTTCGAACACATGCACACTCAGGGCAGTGGGAAAAAAAATGTCTTTTATAAGTAGCTGGGAAGTTGGTGGGGGTGGGACTGCTGGTTACTCATTAAGTTTTCAGTGATCTGCTCCTGCTAGTGGAAGGACAGGGAGCTACAGACTGAAAAGGTTTTTTCCCTAGGTTTCTCTTTTTCTGTTATATAAAGCATCAACCAAAGCTGGCACTGTACTACAGACTAGAGAGAGTTCTAGCCACATAGATCAAAGAGAAACCACAAACTCAGAGTTTACAGCTTCTAATTGATCCATTCACCCATTTTCATTGGAAATTTTAAATGGCAAAGCACATCTTTTGTGTGTTACACTACAGAATCAGAGGAGACCAAGGAAAACTGATTCAGTCATCAGCTCCTGGGGCTCTATTAACGGAAAGGGGCAGGTAAGTAGAAAGTGTTGGAATATAAATATATGCAAGTTTCTGTATGTAGCTGTGAATTTTAATTTAAAAGAGAAAAAAATATACTGAAACTCTCACCTCAGGTTTCTGAAACAAGAAAATAAAATTTACTTTAGGACTTTATTTTAAAAGGTATAAGAATCTTGTTTTTATTTGCAGGGATCAGCTTTGTGCAACTCATTGTCGAAATTGAAAAAATAAACACCTTTCTCTTACATAAGTCAATGGCTTACAGTTCTGTTGTCCTATGATCTGTTCTGTATTATGTTCTGTTGACCAGACAGTTCTTTTATTTTCTAAACAAAATAATACATCAACCTAAACCTTACAATACATATAACAAGAAAGTTTTAACATTTACTTTCACACATCTTTTCACTTCTTCTACTGGACTAGTCTCTTAAAATGTCTATTGTGACCCCAACAGAGGGTTTCTATGCAATAGAAATTGGCTCTTGGTGCCTACCTGCTGTATGTGCACAAAGTATTCATGTTTTTGTTGTATGTATTCTTCCTTTACTGCATTGAGTTAGACATTTGCAATACCCAAGCAGGTGACTTGAATATGAGTAAAGCAGAGCTAGGGGTAAATGTATTAATGTCCGGATTATTCAACTCCGGCGTGTTCAGCGTCTTCGGCGATTAAATTTAAAGCGGCGCTGCATTGTAAAGGGAAGTGTCCCTTTACAATGCAGCGCCGCTTTAAATTTAATCGCTGAAGACGCTGAACACGCCGGAGTTGAAGAATCCGGACATTAATACATTTACCCCCTAATGTGATTTATTATACTGGTAATCAAGGAGTATCAGGGCTCAGGAAGAGGCAGTAGTCATGGTCATACTTTTGTTTTACAGTCATGGTGAAATGTTACAGCTGAATCATGAAATATACAAACGAAAAGATTAGATTAAAAAACAAAATAGTCGCATTGCTGCAAAACAGACAGGTTTTATATTGAACACTCTTTAATATACAACCTATAAGTGTAATGCATAACACATGAAAATATTAAATTACGTCCTAAAAAGCTGATAGAGATTAGCTCTAGAACTTTGGAAATGTACCGTATATACTCGTGTATAAGCCGAGTTTTTCAGCATACTTTTGTATGCTGAAAAAGGGCACTCGGCTTATACACGGGTGAACTTACCTGGTGTCCGGTCCCTCGGCTGTCAACTTCTGCATATGCGTTCCACTGCCGGGTAAGTATCCCTACCCCTTTATTTAGGTTAGGTTGTACCCAATGATTTTATAATCATTTATTAATGTTCCTTGTCATCTAGCTAAAAATGATTTCATAGATTGAACCTATCATTTTTATTTAGGTTTTTAAATTAGCGCTCTTTTCCACACTAGGCTTATACTCGAGTCAATAAGTTTTCCCAGTTTTATGTAGTAAAATTAGGTGCCTCGGCTTATATTCGGGTCGACTTATACTCGAGTATATACGGTATATTATTGGATTACTGACTTTTCATTATGGGTATCATTCAAGTACTTCAAATGTCATTATGGAGGCCTCATTTAGAAAGTAGAAGTAATGCATATTTTTATTGACCCTTGGTAACATCATTTTTTGGACATATCCTAGTAACAAACAGTTTCTTAGTAAGAAGAGGTAGATGTTGCAAACGTTCTAAAAAGGAAAAGTGGAGGTGCTGCCCATAGCAAACAATCAGATTACACAATTTCACAATTACACAATTTCACAGAAGACAACTACCCCCGGACCAACATTGTTGTGTGACAGGATCATTTAGCTTATGAGTCACCTTACCTTTGCAGTCTGGCTGGGCCAAGATGCAAAATGTATACTTAACCTCATGTGTCAATCTCCCATTGTCCCATAGATTGTAAGCTTGCGAGCAGGGCCTTCTCACCGCTTTGTCTGTTTTACCCAGTTTGTTTATTAGTTTATTATGTTTGTCCCCAATTGTAAAGCGCTACGGAATATGTTGGCGCTATATAAATAAATGATGATGATGATGATGATGATGATGATGATGATGATGACAGCTATAATTTTCTTGAATTTACTAAATAAAATAATAGCTATACTCTAAATGGTTGTTATGAGTAACATCTCCTCTTTTCATTTTAGCAGGTTTGAAAATCTAACCCCTTGTGTAATATTATAATAGCAGTATTGAATGCAGACACTAGTTGGAGATGGCTGCACTTTAGATTTGCTCTGCACTCTGCTTCCAACATTATCGTTTATGGAGGCAATGGAATTTTACTGCTTAGTAATGAGGAGTGTCATCACACAGGGGACGATATTGTTTTGAGGACCTGCTGGAGGGCCATCTTAACTCTGTGCACGTAGGCAAACCGAGGGGGGGGGGGGAGTTCCTAGTGCCTGGAAACCCCCCTCCAAACCTGGGGCACTGTATAATTGAGGTGGCTGGACCCTGCCCCCGCTTCACACAGCTCTGCTCGAAAAGGAAGAGTTGTGTGCACCTAACAGTAGTGCACGCAGCATTGCCCATGTATATATGGGGATAGGAAGAGTTGGAGAGCAGCCAAGCACTGTCTAAAATTATAGCCACGCCCCATTGCATGCTGGTCACGCCCACTGGCGGCGTTGTGTGGAAACCCCTCTCTACAAACCCTGTGTTTGCCCGTGGTGCAGGGCCGTAACTTGGACTGTGCGACAGGGGCGACCGCCCAGGGCGCAATGCTGAAGGGGGGCACAACTTAGGAATATTTTAGGTAACATTTAGTTAAATTTGAGGGCTTGGGGGGCGGCATTTGTCTTTCTCGCCCCTGGCACTAGATTTTAAGTTACGGCTCGGACTCTGTGGGCCTAAGTGAGTTTTAACTGTCATTGAGTCTCTCTTCTGTGAAAGCTAGACATATACAGTTCAACTGCCTGTTAAAGTTTAATTTTTAATAGGTCGATATATTTGTATCTTTAAACATCAGTTCATTGTACTTTACTATGACACTATATTTTGTCTTTAATAAGTAAGATACATAAAACTTAAGATTTCTATATTGATTCAAAAATACCTTTCATTCAGACAGTCTGGCTCTGTCTTAAAGTTATTTACTTTGAATGTTTTATATGTATATAGTTAGTATGAACACAGCTTTTTGTTGTATTCACAAGTCATATATAAACCACCTAGGCGTGGAAAGTAATTTCTAACTGGAAATCAGCTTCTGATTAACCTTCTCATAAAGGCTGGAATCTCTGTTCAATATCTTAATATTAATAAGATATATATTATGTAAAATATTAAGAATCTTAGAAAATGTGAAAGACTAAATATGATTTCACCAATTGTAATATTTCTATTTTAAGATATATCTATTTAAATTGACCAAAAAAGCCAGATGTCAATATTGCCTGACTGAAAATAAAGACAACATTTAATCCGCCCAAAGAGACAGAGTTCATTGCATATTATAATTAACTTATATTTGGAACATTGTATAACACTGTAATAATTTATGTATATTTGTCATCTGTTTCCATTGTTCCAATGGTATAAAAAAAAAACCCTCTTACTAAATATGGTCAGAGGGTTCAGTCATGAAACTCCAAGCTAACATGTTGGCTGTGCTGTGTAATTCAATCTTAAACTAAAGTTTTAATAAATAAATGTATTTATTTACCCTTTACACACCTAGATCATACAATCAATTATGTTCCACTAGATACAGCTCAACTGCCCTACATGTAGGAGGTACAGTATAACAGCACAATCTATTCCACAGACAAGGAGATCCATCTCAGCTGCCCTATTCTTAAAAAGAAAGATGGGTAAAAGCTCAACTGCCCTATTTTGTACAGGAAGGAAATATAGCTCAACTGCCCTTCTCTGTTTTAAGAAAGACTGTTCTTGCTCAATTGCCCTATTCTGTACAAGAAAGACATGTACAGCTGACTTGCCCTATTCTATATATGTATTAGGTGCAGTGCAACTGCCCTCTTATGCGCTATAAGGGAACCAGCTCAAATGCCCTATTCTGTACAAGACAGGCAGATACAACTCAATTGCCCCACACTGTCAATCCAGCCTACACCTCTTGTTGCTCTGAATTACTTCTGTGATCTGAAAGTCAGACTTGCGCCTACAGCATTTGGACCAATGTACATCAACAGACACTGGACGTATAAGTTAATTTAGGTGTGAGATTGTAAGCATAAATGTTGGATCTCCACATAAATTGTGTCCACTCTGAATCTATTTACCCTTGATATGAATTGCTAGCCTCTGTGCAATAGTTCAGCGTGGGTGTACAGAGTTTTCCAGAAATGACGTTCTCTACATGTATTGTGTCTCTCCATCATCACTATAAATTTTTGCTCTTTATAAATTATTTAGTGCACAGTGGGCCTGATTAATTAAGGATCATAACTTTAGAAACTTCTTATTTCAGTCTCCCTCCTCCATGTTACAATGCAAGTGGTGCAAATTAGTATTCTGTTTTGCACATAAATTAAATACTGACTGTTTTTTCATGTAGCACACAAATACTTGATAGCTTATTTGTACACTGAAATTTAAAGTTGATATTTGTGTGCTACATGAAAAAACAGTCAGCATTTAACTTATGTGCAAAACAGAATACTAATTTGCACCCCTTGCATTGTAACATGGTTTTGTCCAGGAGACTGAAATAAGAAGTTTCTTAAGTTAAGATCCTTAATGAATCAGGCCCAGTGTGACTATCCCATTTTTAAATTTCTCCTTATGAATGTATCACATAAACTGTGATTTTATGCATGTACAGTGTAAAATGTCTAAAAAAAAATTTATAGTTACGCTGGGCACACTGACCCTGTCAAGACCATGTGAAGTACTTAGTACAAATGCTCCACGGGAGCACCAAGTTCTTGCTTCTTGACACTGCTGGTAGCGGAGATTTGTATCCTGAGGAAAATGCAGACTTTACCTTACCACCAATTAGCCCGAAACTTGCAGATTTTCAGAAAAAACAGAACAGCTTAATCCAGGTAGGATGCCACCAGTAATCACATCTCTAATTAAGCTCCTTTATTGAGATCCATTGTGGCAGCCTGTTATATGCAGGCACTTTGGAGCTATCATCAGCAATGGGTCCACAATGAAGATGGTCAGCACCTGAGTCCTGATCCAGCCTGTGGGATATAAGAGCCTTTTTGCAGTTAGCCAGAAAAGGGAGCACCGCCCTGAAGTATGGGAACCAGAAACCAGGTAAATACTGTGTCCAGGGACTGAAGGAAAGATTCAGTGAGGAGATCATGGAAGCTGGAAGGCAGAACTGGCTAAGAGTTATGGCTCCTGCTTGGCTGAACAAGAAGCGGAGGTTCAGTGCCTGACTATTCAGTAGGCTGACTAGGCTGCAGCCTAAGGTTCAAGGCTTTTGGTTGGTGCAAAATTGTGACAAGGAAAGGTAAAAACTGAAATTAATTTTAAAATATGAGAGACTAGTTGTTTCCTGAAGTAAAAATAAAACCTGAAAGAAAAATATAGTAAGGTTTTAATCTTCATGTATTCCCATAGTAAAGGCTGAAGACTATGGGCCTGATTCATCAAGGAACGTAAAGTGAACTTTTTATTGAGACAGAAATTGCATGCATGTACGTCCTTATTCAAGCACAAGCAGATCTGAAGAAATGTTTCTAATTGACTATGTGTATAAGTACGTTCTGCCTACACAGCACTTGCTATATGCAGAGAGACACAGTACACCGCAGTATATGCACAATGCATATGTGCAATATAAAGTCCCATCAGAACGCACAGAAAAAAATTACATACATTAATATCTGTTAATATTATAATTATTAATAAAAATACATAGAAAAAACAGTGGGGTATTTTTCATTTTTTTTACACAAAATACATTTATCAGGATGTTATTAATGCTTACTGGGAAATAAATGCATTTGTACAGTTGCTCTTAATTGCAAACACATGTTCTGGCATACATACGTTCATGTTTATTTATGATTTTTGTGTACTTTCAGTGGTCCAGGTGAGGTTTTCTGTCTGGTATGGAACCATTACATCATGAAAAGTTATATTACACATTGGAGGCACTGCTGTGTCTAAGAACTATTATTTTCTTTGTTAACATCTCTTATCATAGGATGATACCTGTGAAAATAAATACATATAAATAACATATTCAGGGGAAAATGCAGGATTTGTAGAAAGGGATTTCCATGCCACACCATCAGTGGGCATGGCCAGCATGCTTCGGGGTGTGGCTATAATTTTAGACAGTGCTTGACTGCTCTCCAACTCTTCCTATCCCCGTCATATACACGGGCAATGTTGCGTCCACTACTGTTAGGGGCACACAGCTCTCCCTTTTCGAGCAGAGCCGTGTGAAGCGGGACATACCTCCCAACTGTCCCTATAATCAGGACAAAGTCCTGATTGAGTGTGTCAGAACAGTTGACAGAATGTTCTGCTCTCTCCTACCTGTTCTCGCTGCTTTCAATACTTGTTAGGGAGAGATGGCTGTGAACAGTGCAGACAGAAACAATCTGCACACAAGCTGCAAAGTTGCTGGTCCCAGGGCACGGTCCAGCCACTTCAAGCATACAGTATCCTAGGCTGGGAGGGGGAAGTTCCAGGTACTAGGAAACCACCCTCAGTTTACCTATGATATTAAGTAAATACAGTACTAGCAGCACATACTGTACAGTATAAGTTATCCAACATTCTACAGCCTCTCTCCCATTACATTAGTAATGCCTGACTGCTATAACAGCTGTTCACACAATAGGAGAAGTATGTGTCTAATGAATAAGTGCATTAAAACTCCACCGTTACAATAGTGATGCCTGAGTGTCCAGGTGCCACTGTAATAGAGATTAAAATGTGAATAATAAATTAACTTTTATGATTCCAATACATGCCACTAGTTCTTACAGCTGTCATCCTGTCACAGACCTTGTCCTTAAGTAATTATGTACTTGCTGGACTGTCTTTACATGTTTTGTATGTCTTGGGAGAGTGAGAGAGAGAGCTTACTGACATTGTGAGTTTTGTTTAATTGAAATGTTTAGTAGTAATATGACAGAAACTTGAATGAAATAAAGCACTTTCCTAACTTACTGTATAATGCTATACAGTTGAAATGCAGACAAAAACACAGGTAGGGTTTACTGAGCAAAAAAAATGACAAACGTTCCCCTGTACAGTTTATATTTCCCTATACCAAGATTGGTAAAGAAGAACACAACCTTTCATTCACTGCACAGTAAATATTCACACAGAAGCATTGGTTGATATAGTTATTCTGTAGGAGATGAGAAAGCACTCCCACTGTTGCAGAACATTCTACTTTGCACTGTAGTGAGACCACAAGCTCCAAGTATACGTTTAAACAGAATCTCGGCCAAAAGGGCATGTTTTTTTTTTTTTCTGCAAGAGAATGAGAAACATGCCCTCTACTGTAATGCAGTACTGCTTTGAGATGAGTAAACAGAACACAACATTTCTCCTCTGTGCAGTAAAATTAGGTATTCAAATGCTGTTGCCATAGACACAACAGACTTTGGGAATGACAGTTACTGCAAATACAAATAACAATCCAATCACAATAACATAACAATAAACATAACTTATCAACAAAGACCTGTTGGATTTGCCCTACTGTAGCATCTTGCAGGGATTCATTGTATAAATTACACAAAGGGTTAAAACAGAAAAAAAAATAGTTGCTTTAGAGATGATCTTCAGTGTTCAGTGTATTGATTGTATTGTGAATTGATTAATTGATTGGCTAAAGGTGTAAGGTTGACAAGTGCCGGAGGGGCGTGGTGATATCATTGCATCGTCATTACCCTGCTATGGAATGTGTAATGTCGAGATTCAAAAACATGTTATAGTGGGGGCCTGAGTATGTGGGTCAATCCTTTATCCAGGCAGGCCTTCCCGAGAATTGGAGAATAGGCAAGATTGTGTTAGCGGGCCAAGAGTTGGTCACAGCTTATGCCTCGACTTCAGACCGCAGATCAAGATCATGGGGAGGAAGTGAGCCTCCTGCCGATCCGTCACAGTGGACCAATCAGTCAGTTAGCTGAGACGAGGGAAAGGAGTAGGGCCTTGGTAGAGTGAGGACCTTATAAATGCTGCATACAGGTTAGTTCTCTTAGTCCTAAATGATTAAGTAAATTGACATTTACTATAGTGCTGATTGCTTTAAGTGAAAAAGAATGTCCAATGTACAAAGTGGACTGCCATCTGTCATCTGTAGTTGGTATTGCAGCTGGTATAGCGGTGGATGCTAACATGTTGCAGTTTTCATTGTTGGTGGTACGCTGTAACCTGCTGTCTGTGGTTGGTATTGCTGTTAATTCTTGCAATATTCATATTCTGTAATAGAAACCTATGGGTATCTGTGACAGACCCGGGCCTTATATTGGGAATATCGTGCCAACCCAGTCTGATATCAGTGGACCAATTGAACAACCGTGGCCCGCTCTGCTATTAAATGCCGCCCGGTGGCCAGATCTGTTATTCCTGTGGTGTCCAGAGTGGGAGAGGGAGGCAGCTCACAGGAAATGTGAAACAGCTGTGGTCCCTGTGACATAAAAAAAAGAGTGGAAGGGGTTAAAAAAAGGAGGGTCAGGAGCTTATCTAAAATCAGGAGGGGGTCTCTCCCTGTTTCCTAACTATTGTTCTAGCAACTCTTCAACACAGTCTGAATGGCACCATCACTGCAGGTGGGAGACCACTGATGTCATGTTCTACTTCCACCCTGTTACCACCCAAACTCTTCACACCACCAATCACAAGAGGACAATCAGCGGGGGGTTGACCCAAGGAGGTGGCCAGGATCGGGTGTTGTGAGAAGGGACAAAAAGGAGCTGTCTGGGGAGGGGTGTTGTTGTTGGAGAATGTTGAGAGAGCAAGGACTTGGACTGATTGAGAGTAACCGTATTCTCTCAGGGCCAGAGAAGAATGCTTGAAGCAGGAGCTTCTTGACACAGATCGGACAGTGTACCTCTAGGACTGATTCTGTTACCACTCCATCGGGAGACACATTCGCAGATTCTGGGGAATTGGTGAGCCTACATCAGTACGGAGACTAATACCCAGGGTCCCACCAAGCTGGTGGAGAGCTGGCCGAGCGGCTGGTATCAGCAAGATACACTGACCTACCTTACGGATCAGAAACCCTGGCCCACTTGGATTGCCAGCTGTGGATTTTATTAGCAGGAGTTTGGGCCTTGTGCTTGGAGATAACTTGTTGGGGACTTTGTTGGGGAGTTTTATTGCACTTTTGATTTTCTGACACTTGATATATTTGGTGGGGTGCTCCTTGGGGAGCATTGCTGTATCTTACTAAGTGTGTGCACTTTGTTTAATTAAAGGGATTATTATTTCTTTCCTATCTCCTTACCTGTGTGCACTGTGAACCTAGAGGACCGGGTATCTAGTGAGCTGTGGTTCCAATCCCGGTGTCCTCACAGTAGCCATAAAAAGTATACATAAAAATATCCCCAACTACATACTCCACTTTTACCTAATAACCCACAATAAAGCCTTTGAAGTGTGTGTTCATTTGGGTCTTGTCCTGTTTGGGAAATTTCACTTGTCTCTGCATTGGGTCTTACCCATCAATAAAGTGTTCACTACACACCAAGAAGTATTGCATTATTGTTTTCTTGTGTCAAGGCTTCAATTACTTCCATCAGATCCCTTTATAAGAGAAAAGTGAGAAAACAAATAACTGACTAATGTGAGCACATTGAATACTTAGAACAGACATTAACATTATGATCCATACACTACAGTCATATAAGTTAAACAGCATAGAACAAGTATTGCAGGAAAACACACTGTAGCATTTCATTGGTATTTGTCAATTTTCCTTACCATTCTATTAATGTGAAAATAGTGTATTTTTGGAGATGGTGATCAATATATTCAGTAATTTGCTTTCCATGGCTGGAATAGTCTCATGCTGATATTTTCTGAATCATTACAGCAACTTGATGATTTCCTGAGTATAAAAATTGTGATGAGTATTATGCCATATTCATTAGTTTTTATTATACTGTGGCAAAAATGTACTGTATATATATTGTGGCAAGTGCCCACTACTGCAGAAGCACACGCGTACAACTTCTTCCTTTTTATGGTTCTTTATTGTCAGGATGGTAATAATGTTTTGACACTGTATACTTGCACAGCAATTATGGAGACCCTCAACGCTTACTATACATAGTCCAGCTCTCTGTCCAGATCAGCCAGCTAGCACAGCGTTGATCTCCCTGAACAATGAAACAAGCAGGGTTTTATACCTGACACTCCTCCCACAGGCCTAGCTTGATGGGCAGGCGACACACCCACCTTCCCTTTAAAAGGAAACGCCCATCCCTGGCTCTGTTTAGACTAAGACACACCCTGTTTGGTTGCTGAGAGGAAGCAGCTTTTAAATCATGTAAGTTAACACACTCCAAACTACACATATGTGTTTACCTGGTTTAATCTCCACCTAGGTGCATAACTGTGCCATTGTTTTATTCTGTTTGTATACTTTATCTGGCTCTTGTCAGAAAAATGCCTCCCTTTCTTACATATCTCTCCCCCTAGCGTCTCCAAGTAGGGGGACGCGGACTTCGCGAGGAGCGCATATTTTCGTGACAATGCATCTGCATTCTTGTGCAGAATCCCAGGTCTATGTTCAACTGAGAACTTAAAAGGTTGCAGTGCCGAGAACCAGCTGGTTACCTTGGCATTTATCTCCTGGTTGCTCTGCATCCATCTCAATGGTGCATGGTCTGTTATTAAGGTGAACTCTCTGCCTAAAAGATAATAGCGCAGAGCTTCTGTAGCCCATTTTATGGTGAGACATTCTTTCTCCACAGTGGCATATTTTTGTTCCCTTAGCAGCAACTTACGACTTAGGTACAGGACAGGATTTTCTACTCCATTCTTCTCCTGTGACAAGACTGCACCTAAGCCAACACCAGAAGCATCAGTTTGGTGGAAGAACCTCCGGGTAAAATTCCGTGCTTGTAGAACTGGAGAGGAACAAAGAGCTAACCGAAGATCAGACCAGGCGGTTTCTGCAGAATCAGACCAAGTTAATCTATCTGGACAACTTTTTTTTAACATGTCCGTAAGTGGAGCAGCTCTAGTGGCGAAGTGGTTTATAAACCGCCTATAGTAACCTACTAAGCCTAAAAAGGTTCTTAACTGCGACTTTTTTTCTGGTCTTGCCCAACTTTTGACTGCCTCCACTTTGTCTAGCTGGGGTTTTACATGCCCTCGACCAACAATGTTACCCAAATATTTGGCTTCTCTCACGGCTATGGCACATTTCTCTGGGTTAGCTGTTAATCTTGCTGACCTTAATGAAGCTAAGACCGCCTCAACTTTGGCTAAATGTGATCCCCAGTCTGAGGTATAAATCACTATATCGTCCAAGTAAGCAGCTGCATAAGCTGTGTGAGGTCGTAGCAATTTATTTATAGCCCTTGGAAGGTGGCAGGTGCCCCATGCAACCCAAAGGGTAGGACTTTATATTGATAGAGACCATCAGGGGTGGAAAATGCAGTCTTTGGCTTGGCCGTGGAAGTCAGGGGAACTTGCCAATAACCCTTCGTTAGATCAAGGGTTGTTAAATAATTGCTACCAGAAAGATTTTCCACTAGTTCATCCACACGTGGCATCGAATAGGCATCAAACTGCGACATACTGTTTAGGCGCCTAAAGTCATTGCAGAACCTAATTGTCCCATTGGGTTTCAGGACAAGCACAATGGGACTATTCCATTCACTAGTGGACTCTTCAATTACATCTAACTGGAGCATCTTCTCGACCTCCTTTCTCACGTCCACCCGTCTGGCTTCTGGAATACGATACGGCTTCTGCTTTACAATGACTCCTGGCGCAGTGACAATGTCGTGTTCGATTAAGGTAGTGCACCCAGGAATGGAAGAGAAGACATCCCTGTTCCGGCGAATCAATTATTCAGTCTGTTGTCTCTGCTGAATGGACAAGGCTGGCTCTATGGGTACTTCAGACTTTTCAATGGCAGTACTCACTACCTGAGGAGAGGTTTCCTCATCATGCCAGGGTTTAAGGAGGTTCACATGATATATTTGCTCCTCCCTTGTCCTACCTAACTGGCGGACTCTGTAATTGACAGGACCGACAGCCTCTAGAACTTCATATGGACCCTGCCAATGGGCGAAAAGTTTGCTTTCCTGGGTAGGAACCAGGATTAGGACCTTGTCCCCAGGCTTGAAAGATTGAACAACAGCACTTTTGTCATAACTTTTCTTCTGTCGTTCCTGAGCCTCTTTTACATGTTGCTGCACAATGGGCCCTATCTTTCCTAGCCTCTCATTCATTTGGGACACAAATTGTACTAGATTTGGCTCCCTGGGACCTTGCTGCTCCCAGCCTTCTTTTAACATATCTAAGATACCCCTGGGCTGTCTCCCAAACAATAACTCAAAGGGACTAAACCCTGTTGAAGCTTGAGGTACCTCACGGATGGCAAACATCAAATAGGGAATAAGAGTGTCCCAATCTTTTTTCTCTTGAGCCACTGCTTTCCTGAGCATGTGCTTTAATGTGCGGTTAAAGCGTTCCACCAAGCCATCTGTTTGTGGATGGTATACAGAGTTGTGAAGCGCCATAACCCCTAGCAACTGGCACATGTCCTTCATCAGTTTAGACATGAATGAAGTACCCTGGTCTATGAGAATTTCTTTGGGTATTCCCAAGCGTGTAAACATCAATACCAGTTCTTTAGCTATGGTGCTGGACTTTATGTTTCGTAGGGGAATTGCCTCTGGATACCTGGTTGCATAGTCAAGCACCACTAGTATATATTGGTGCCCACGTGCTGATTTTTCCAGTGGCCCCACAAGGTCCATAGCTATCCGTTCAAAGGGAACCTGTACCATTGGTATTGGAATGAGAGGTGCCCTGTACATGGGTTTGGGACAGGTTCTCTGACAAATGGGACAGGACCGGCAATACTTTTTCACTGCCATGTGTACACCGGGCCAGTAAAACCTAAGCAGAACTCGTTCCCATGTTTTATTCTCCCCTAGGTGTCCCCCACAGACATGTGTATGGGCTGCTTTTAACACTAGGGGTACATGGACCTGAGGAACCATTAATTGTTCTACTTTTTCCCCCTATACAGTAGCAACTCTATACAAGAAATTATTTTTAACAATAAAATATGGTATACCTTCTGCAGGCTGGGCGGCTTTCGCTACCCCATTTACCTCAGTCACACTTTTAAAGGCATGTTCCAAAGTGGCATCATTAAGTTGGTCTCGAGCAAAGTCCTGCAGAGGAAACAAAATTGGTATTGCGGACCAGTCCGTATCCTCACTGACAGGCGGGGTGGGCTCATCTGCGACATCACCGACCAATGCTAGTTTGGACTGTCCATGTTTCCCCACAGGTGGATGCTTTTGTGGAACTCCTGCTGTGACTCCCAGGATGGAATTCCGGTTTGGCGGTTCCCAAAGATCGATGTCCAGATGTTGTGGATTCTTAGGCGGTTCCTTTAAGACCGGGCTTCCGACCGTTGCATCAGTTGCTGGCATGTCCGGCCGGATCCGCTCACCAAGGACATCATTAAACAGTGGGAAGTCTCGCCCCAAAATGAGTGGATATGGGAGTTTAGGTGCTATGGCAGCTACCACCATAACAGTTTTTTGTCTTTGATTGTGACTGGTAGTATTGTTCTTTCATACTCCTCTGTCGTACCATGTACGCAAAGAATCTTCACCTTGGGCAACCGAGAAGTTATGGTTTTGGGTAAGGCAGAGCTGGAAACCAATGAGAGTTCACTTCCCGAGTCAACCAAGGCCAGAACAAGGTTTTGGTTGATTAGCACAGTCACCTGGAACAAACAAGGACTTCCTGATGTGGGACTCATGGTAAAACAGCTTGGAAATGCAGGCCCAATACGTGCCATGGAACAGTCCATGGGTTCCGGTAGTTTAGGACACTCTGCCTTAAAGTGGCCTGGCTCACCACATTCAAAACACTTCAGATTAGACAGCTTTGCACCTGGCCCTCTGTGGGTAGCAGTTTTGCCATTGGGCCCTGTATCAAGGATTGTCAAACCTGGCTTTTGGCGCGGCAGCGGCTTTGGCACAAATGCAGGTTCTTTAGTCATTTGCTGTAGCACACAAAACCTTTCTACCACGGTGGCAAGCTCTTCGTAATTTTGTGGGTCGGATTAGCAGCACCCACCTTTGCAAATTGCGGTTCAGCCTCCGGATGCAGTGATCTATCGCCAGAACTTCAATAATCCGAGAAGGCGAATTCTCCTCAGGCTGCAGCCATTTCTTTAAAATTTTAGAAAGCTCAGCGACTTGCGCTCTGACCGTTTTTTTGTTATCATAGCGCCATTGGTGATAGCGCTGGGCTCGGCCTGGCCCGGAAACTCCAATGCGAGCCAATATCTCAGACTTTAGGCACGAATAATCAGAGGCCCGTTCCTCATCTAGATCCATATAAGCTCACTGAGCTTCACCAGTCAGGTATGGTGCCAGTCTCTCAGCCCAATCTTTAGGAGGCCATTTTGCCCTTTTTGCAAGTCTCTCAAAGGACACCAGATACGCTTCTATGTCATCACCTGGTGACATTTTCAGGAGTACAGGACCAGGTGGTTCATTTCTGTCATGCCTCACCTGGCTTAACTCTACTCTTAAGAGCCTTGTGTTTTCCACCTGTGCCTCGGCGACTTGTAGCATCTGAGCTTGCTGCTGTTGCTGCGCAGCGGCCACATTCACGAGGGTTCTCAGTACTTCCTCCATGTTGACGTCTGCGCGGGTTGGGTAGTGGAAACTTGCTTCCCGGAGCATCCCACTCCTGACACCACTTGTGGCAAGAGCCCGCTACTGGTGAAGCACACGGGTACAACTTCTTCCTTTTTATGGTTCTTTATTGTCAGGATGGTAATAATGTTTTGACACTGTATACTTGCACAGCAATTATGGAGACCCTCAACGCTTACTATACATAGTCCAGCTCTCCGTCCAGATCAGCCAGCTAGCCCAGCGTTGATCTCCCTGAACAATGAAACAAGCAGGGTTTTATACCTGACACTCCTCCCACAGGCCTAGCTTGATGGGCAGGTGACACACCCACCTTCCCTTTAAAAGGAAACACCCATCCCTAGCTCTGTTTAGACTAAGACACACCCTGTTTGTTTGCTGAGAGGAAGCAGCTTTTAAATCATGTAAGTTAACACACTCCAAACTACACATATGTGTTTACCTGGTTAAATCTCCACCTAGGTGCATAACTGTGCCAATGTTTTATTCTGTTTGTATACTTCATCAGCCTCTTGTCATAAAAATGCCTCCCTTTGTTACAATATATATATATATATATATATATATATATATATATATATATATATTGACAAAGAGGGTTATTTTCGACACCTCTCGTGTATAGGGATATGTTAAAGCTCAAAGAGTGCCGGCTGTAGACAGGGTTACAGTCCCAAACAGTCATTCATGCAGCACACAAGCCCACAGGTGCACCACATGGGTTTAATTAGTTTGTTATTTTCTTTATTGGTTAAGTAGTGCTTAGGAAGAGAATTAAAAGCGGGTTAGTTGTTGTGGGAACGGCGACTGATGCCAAGCATGACTAAGCAGGAAGTCTGTGTCTTCCAGGGCTAGGGCTACCTGGTGTTATCCTAACAAAAGTGTGCTTGTGAACAATTGTGTAATTGTGATATGAACAATTAAAACACAGTTATTCAAGAAAGAAGTAGCTGTGTTTGTTATCTGCCGGGTGTCTGCACCACAGCAGTGTCATCGTGGGATTACAAAAGATAGTCAGATTCTGTTACTCACCCAGTCAACAAATGGTGGTGAGTAAAACATGTTGAATTCCACTACATATATATATATATATATATATATATATATATATATATATATATATATATATATATATAGATAGATATTGAAGTGGGCCAGTATCCATCGGTATACCATTTCGTCTACTGCTTTGATTGTGAAACTATTAAATTCCATTAATTTACATTTTATATACTGTCACTTCTAAATTTCCACTTTAACCACTCTATATATGACAATATCACACTGACAACAGGACAAGCAAATAGATGGAGACAATAAGCCAAAAATAAAGTGTTTCTTACCACAGAAGCCTTTGGCCAATAACCTCTAAATCTCCAGTGAATGGCCCAATCCCCTGAAATACCACTGGTTATTTTTAGAAAGAGTGTATACTGTTTAAATTACTGTTATCACCTGAACGCTCAAATTAAACCACCAAATAAGAGATCGAAAAGCCTAAAAGTTTTGAAGTTTGCTCTGTCAGTTTCAGTGTACCTACCATCATAAGCAAGCAACCCCTTTGAAAAGGACTTACAGAGTGAACTTAATGACAGAGGACCTGAGCCAATATGGAGAGCAAAAGCAAAGAGTATGTTTGCTCCTGGACAAACCATAATACAATGCAAATGATTTTTCATGTAGCATACAAATACTTGATAGCTTTATTTTTTTTACGGAAATTTAAAGTAGATCTAGGACATGTTCTACCCCAACTATAAAATCTGTCCCCACATTGTAAATTTTCCCCGATGTGTGACATGGTTTTTCCAAGGTGCAAATTTAATCCTTTTTTATGTTTTGCTCTACTTAGTGACTCAGGACCAGAGTGTCTAGGGACATTTTCACAATAAAACCTAAAAATAATAGATTTCTAACAAATATACTAATTAACAACTGTGCTTGCTTTTCATATGTTGCCATGTCAGTGTAATTATATTGAATTGCAAGCGAAGGACTTTTAGGAGTTAATGTTGTAGCAGTATAATCAGGGAGGACTTGGTCCTGAATATTCTGTATTGGCAGTAGGTCATTTGATTTAGCATGTGCTTGTCTTGAAATTATTGCTAGTTACAGTAAATAAAGGCCTAACCCTTGTTTTCCACAATTAAATATTTTCAGATATTTTTCATATACTTGTTTGACTGTTTCTGTAAAAGACTGCACATAGAGTATACTATTTTGCAAAGTATATTATTTTCCATACTGTTCATTACACATCCTTTCTACCATTACAATAATGATGCATTAGGGTCCAGGTAACAGTGGTTAACACAATAGCTGAAGTCAGGGGCGCCGAGAAGGGAAGGTAGTTACAAATTCCCGTGAATGGGGAAGGTGTTAACAGGAAGGGAGCAATCTGACAGCTGACAGCAGCTCCCAGTTCAAGGACAGTATGTGACATCACATACTGTCCCAGCAGCCTGCAGAACAAGAAGGAGGAGTTTCAGCTCAGCTTAGGTTAATATGTGTCGGGGGGGGGGAAGGGGGTTTATAATTAGGGATGTGCACCGGCGACTTTTGAGGTCTCGTGTTTTGTGTTTTGGATCCGGATTTTCTCGATGTTTTGGGTTCGGATTTGTTTCGCAAAACACCTGCCGAAATGTTTTGGTTTGGAGTTAAGGTTTTGGATTCGGATTTTTTTTGAAAAAAAATAAAAAGTGTAAAAATCAAGTTTTTGGGCTTATTTTCACTCCTACGCTATTATTAACCTCAATAACATTCAATAACAATAATTTACACTAATTTAAAGGCTATTCTGAACACCTAACACCTCACAATAATTTTTTTTTTTTTAGTACAAAACGTTGCAACGAGGTATCTTTCTGGACTGCGTAGAGGAGTGTTCCCCACAATACAATTAAAAACCCATCAACTGGTCTGAATTACACCCAAAAATAGTATCTGGACTGCGTAGAGGACTGGCCACTGGCCACCACAATATAATATATAGAAAACCTTCAACAGGTCTGAATTACACCCAAAAATAGTATCTGGACTTCGTAGAGGACTGGCCACTGGCCACCACAATATAATATATAGAAAACCTTCAACAGGTCTGAATTACACCCAAAAATAGTATCTGGACTGCGTAGAGTAGTGGGCACTGGGCACCACAATAAAAAATATATAGAAAACCTTCAACAGGTTTGAATTACACCCAAAAATAGTATCTGGACTGCGTAGAGGACTGGCCACTGGCCACCACAATATAATATATAGAAAACCTTCAACAGGTCAGAATTACACCCAAAAATAGTATCTGGACTGCGTAGAGAAGTGGGCACTGGGCACCACAATAAAAAATATATAGAAAACCTTCAACAGGTCTGCATTACACCCAAAAATAGTATCTGGACTGCATAGAGGACTGGCCACTGGCCACCACAATATAATATATAAAAAACCTTCAACAGGTCAGAATTACACCCAAAAATAGTATCTGGACTGCGTAGAGTAGTGGGCACTGGGCACCACAATAAAAAATATATAGAAAACCTTCAACAGGTCTGAATTACACCCAAAAATAGTATCTGGACTGCGTAGAGGACTGGCCACTGGCCACCACAATATAATTTATAGAAAACCTTCAACAGGTCTGCATTACACCCAAAAATAGTATCTGGACTGCATAGAGGACTGGCCACTGGCCACCACAATATAATATATAGAAAACCTTCAACAGGTCAGAATTACACCCAAAAATAGTATCTGGACTGCGTAGAGTAGTGGGCACTGGGCACCACAATAAAATATATAAAAAACCTTCAACAGATCTGCATTACACTGCACATACGGCTGCTCCTCCATCCTCTCCATCATATACATGTTGGAGTTTCAGCGTGTGAAAACCTCTTATTTTTGATAATGTCAGTGCATTTTGAATATTTTTCAATTTGCCCCACACCACTGAATGTACTTTATCTATGATACGCATCTATCTATATTGACTGCGTAGTGTGGTGGCCCCGGTACACAATTTGGTACCGAGGCCACAATATAATTAAAAAACCCTCCACGGGTCAGAATTCCACCAAAAAAGGGTATTGACTGCGTAGTGTGGTGTGCCCGGAACACAATTTTTTACAGCGCCAACAATATAATTAAAAAATTGGGCATCAACTGTCACCGTTGTTTAATATCTGATACACCTAAATATAGACTGCACAGTGGAGTGGCCCCGGTAGTAAATTTGGTGCCGGGGCCACAATACCTCCTCCAACTTCCAAGTGTAGTGTTTATAAAGACAGACAGCGTTGAAGTGTTATTAGTTGACTTTCTTAACCCTAAAATTGTCCCTGTTGCAAATATTCGTGCAATGGACAGTTACTTTTTCATTGAAAGACTCAAGCTTTCAAGTGTAGTGTTTATAAAATATAAACAACAATTCAGTAGTTTTAGAGCACGTCAATACCTCTTGTTTTAAATTATGACAGGGCATTTTACTTTTGGTTTAATTTCTTTAATTTGTTTAAATTTGGTTTTACTTTTTGAACATGGCAAACGACTGTTGATTGGTCATATAATGCAAAAAAAAAAGTTCCAAGATGGAATTGTCCTTGGGCCCTCACACCCACCCTTATGTTGTTGAAATAGGACATGCACACTTTAACAAACCAATCATTTCAGCGACAGGGCCTACCAAACAACTTTGGCTGAAATGATTTGTTTTGTTTGGGCCCCCACACCAAAAAAGCTATTCATCTCTCCCTGTACAGACTAAACAGGCTCTACTGAGGCAAGATGTCGTCCTCACCCTCAACCTCTGATTCCTCTCCCCCTACAGTGTGTACTTCCTCCTCATCACACATTATCAATTCGTCCCCGCTGGACTCCACAACCACAGGTCCCTCTGTACTATCTGGAGGGCAGTGCTGTACTTCATTGAGGAATTGATTATTCATTTTTATAAACATCATTTTTTCAACGTTATGAGGAAGAACCTCCTTCGCCGCTTACTGACCAGGTTCCCCGCTGCACTAAAAACTCTTTCCGAGTACACACTGGAGGGGGGACAACTCAGGTAAAATAGAGCCAGTTTGTACAGGGGCTTCCAAACTGCCTTTTTTTCCTGCCAGTAACAATATGGACTGTCTGACATGTCTACTTGGATGGTGTCAGCAAAGTAATCATCCACAATTTTTTCTATTGTGACAGCATCCAATGCAGCGAGAGTAGACATGTCTGCAATGGTTGGCAGGTCCTTCAGTCCGGACCAGATGTTATCAGCATCCCCGCCAGCGCCTCTTTTGGGAAAACTGAGCTTTTTCTTCGCAGCCATAGATGTGGAAGAAAATGAGGGTGGAGCTGTTGGCATGTCACGGTCCTCTTCAGAGGACAATCTCCTGACCAGCAGGTCTTTGCACCGCTGTAGACTTGTGTCCGCCGGAAACAGAGACACAACATACGCTTTAAACCGAGGATCCAGCACGGTGGCCAGAATGTATTCCTCTGACTTTAAAAGAGTGACCACCCTCGGATCCTGGCAAAGCATACGAAGGGCTACATCCACAAGAGCTACATGCTTGGTGTAATCGCAATGGCTTACCAGCTCCTCCCTCACTTTCTCCAGCTGCTTCTGCAACAGCCTGATCAGGGGAATGACCTGACTCAAGCTGGCAGTGTCGGAACTGACTTCTCGTGTGGCAAGTTCAAATGGCTGCAGAACCTTGCACAACACGGAAATCAGTCTCCACTGCGCTTGACTGAGGCGTATCCCCACTCCTTTCCCTATGTCGTAGGTGGCTGTGTAGGCCTGAATGGCCTTTTGCTGCTCCTCCATCCTCTGCAGCATATAGAGGGTGGAGTTCCAGCGCGTCACAACCTCTTGTTTGAGGTGATGGCAGGGCAGGTTCATGCTTTTTTGATGTGCCTCTAGTCTGCGGTAGGCACTGGCTGAATGCTGAAAGTGTCCAGCAATTTTGCGCGCCACCGCAAGCATCTCCTGCACACCCCTGTCACTCTTGAGGTAATGCTGCACCACCAAATTAATGGTGTGGGCAAAACATGGGACGTGCTGGAAATTGCCCTATGCAATGCCCGCACAATGTTACTGGCATTGTCTGACACCACAAATCCCCATGAGAGTCTAAGTGGGGTAAGCCACTGGGAGATAATTTCCCTCAGTTTCTTTAATATGTTGTCAGCATTGTGCCTCTTATTAAAGCCTGTAATACACAATGTTGCCTGCCTTTGCACGAGCAGCCATTTTGTAGATGCTGCTACTGATGCAGCTGTTGCTGTTGCTGCGGAAGGGGATGCATCTACCCAGTGGGCTGTCACAGTCATATAGTCCTTCGTTTGCCCAGAACCACTTGTCCACATGTCCGTGGTTAAGTGGACAGTGGGTACAACTGCATTTTTTAGAGCACTGAGGACACTTGATCGTACTTCTCTGTACATTTTTGGTATCGCCTGCCTAGTGAAGTGGAATCTCGACAGGATTTGGTACCGGGGACACAATACCTCCATAAACCCTCTAAATCCCACTCCACTGATGGCGGACTCCGGGCGCACGTCTAACACCAACATTGCAGTTACAGCCGCAGTTATACGCTTTGCAATAGGGTGACTACTATCGTATTTTGTGGTCATGGCAAACGACTGTTGGTCGGTCAATTGTTTTGTGAAAGACTTAGCGGTCTTACGACTTCCCCTCTGGGAAGATGACCGACTAACAGCAGTGGCAGTAGTAGGCGTACCGCTGCAGGATTCCTCGGATGAATCCCGTATTGAGGAGGACTCAGTCTGGCTGCTGACTTGGGCTGCAGGACTGAATCTGATGGAGATTGTGGAGGAAGTTGACGAGGAGGGTGTTGCTGGTGTGTATCCAACTGGACCACGGGATTTAGGTGTCCCTGTACCGATGAGGGTCCTAGCCAAAGTTCCTGAACTAACCACTGAACTATGAAGGTTATTCAGGTGACGTATAAGGGAGGATGTTCCTAGGTGGGCAAGATCCTTACCCCTGCTTATTTGAGCTTTACATAAGCTACATATGGCCATACATTGGTTGTCTGGATTTGGATAAAAATAACTCCAGACCGAAGAGGTGCATTTTTTGGTCTTCTGACCAGGCATGACGATGGGCTTTTTCATCCCATGGACATCAGCTGTTTCCCCCCCTGGTGCCTCATTTTCAATAACCACATCACCATCCTCATCATCAACTTCCTCCACAGCGCCAGCTACATCATCAATAGGCTCCTCCCGAGCCACCTCTTCCCGTACAGTGATGGGAAGGTCAGGCTTGACAACCACCAACACCCTTGGACTCGCCTTGAGGATTTGTGATAATTTCTCTTTAGAAGGCAGAGTTGTTTGCTGTTTTGTTGCTGACAGCATAACTCTCTTCAATTTTTTGTAGGGGGGGGAGGAGGAGGAGGGATAAGATCCGTGGGTGAAGCTGAACCACTAGTCATGAACACGGGCCAGGGCCTAAGCCGTTCCTTGCCACTCCGTGTCGTAAATGGCATATTGGCAACTTTACGTTTCTCCTCAGATGATTTTAAGTTTATCTTTTTGCTACTTTTTCTTAACTTGAGCTTTTTGGATTTTACATGCCCGGTACTACGAGATTGGGCATCGTGCTTGGAAGACGACGTTGATGGCATTTCATCGTATATGTCATGACTAGTGGCAGCAGCTTCAGCATTAGGAGGAAGTGGGTCTTGATCTTTCCCTACTTTATCCTCCAAATTTTTGGTCTCCATTATATGTAGGACAAGATACTGCATAATGTGTGAACTTGGTAATATTGCAGTATCAATGGACTTATACTGCTGGATTGGTTTTGCAAATTTGGTGATAATTACTTTTTTTTTTTAATTTTTAATTTTAATATTTTTTATAACTTTTTTTTATTTTTTAAAAACTTGGGAATAATGGGGAAATAACTATGCCCTTAGAAGCACAGAGCACGGGACACAGCACCACTGGACTGAACAGGACACAGCACAGGACCCAGCAGCACTACGGAACTCAGCAGGACAGAGCACAGGACACAGCACCACTGGACTGATACTGCAGAATGTGGGAACTTTGTAATATTGCAGTACCACTGGACTTTTACTGCTGAATGTGTGAACTTGGTAATATTGCAGTACCAATGGGCTTATACTGCAGGATTGGTTGTGCAAATTTTGTGGTAATTAAAAAAAAATTAAATTAGTTTTTGGTATTTTTTTAAATAACTTTCTTTTATTTTTTTAAACACAGGGGAATATTGGGGAAATAATTATGCCCTTAGAAGCACATAGCACAGGACACAGCACCACTGGACTGAACAGGACACAGCACAGGACCCAGCAGCACCACTGACCTCAGAAGGACAGAGCACAGGACACAGCACCACTGGACTGAGCACAGCACAGCACAGCACTGAACTGAACTGAACAGCACGAGATATAGCAGGACAGAGGACCACCTAACACACCCTCCCTCTACCCTGATCAATGCCCGAGTGAAGATGGCGGCGACTAGCGGGGAATTTATAGGATCCGAGTATCGCGAGATCCGACAACGGGATTATGAGTCAGAGCCTCGGTTTCAGATTTGAATTTGGCGCCAATACCCGGATCTGTCTCGGATCCGACTCGGATCGGCAACGTTCGGGTGGGCTCGGATTTCATAAATCCGAGTGCGCTCATCTCTAGTTATAATGTGTCTGGGGGGGTTATAATGTGTTTGGAGGTGGGGGAGTATGCTGTGCCAGGGTAGGTATGCTATGTCTGTGGGGTATAATGTGTCTGGGGGGAGGGTATTATGTGGCTGTGGGGGTGGCATGTTAAATGTTATGTTTTATTATAATGTATGTATTATATACTGCATGATCTGTGTTTTGTACTGTCTTCACTTATTATTTTCCATATTTTATGTACCTATACATTTTCCAAACAGGTCCCAACATTTCAGTATCCATACAAGAATCTAGTACCAGGTTGTGGAAACTGCAATAACAGGTAGGTGAGAAAAACACCATTTTAATACAAAATGGGGGGAATTCAATTGCTGGTAATGTGGTGCACGGACAAAAGTGAGAAATAGTTATCAATCCTTATCGCATGGTTAAGGATTGAACTATTTCTCAAATTTTTGAACAACAGATCACAGAAACAGCAGTTCCGAAAAACTTCTGTTTCTGTGATAAAAAAAAATCATACTTACCCCCCTCTTCGGAAGCGCTGTCTCCGGATCTTCTTCTCGTTCTCTTCATTCTTCAATTGCACATGTGCATTTCGAAGAACTGCACATGCGCACAAAGATCCCTGCTCTGTCTCTGCAACTATCGTTGAAGAGAGAGAGCTGTGAGTGACAGGGAGGGATCATGTGATCCCTCCACACATGCGCTGTCCAGCTCTGCTCTTCGGAGCAGAGCTGACAGCATTGGATTTTTTTTAATTATGATAATGTACGCCAGCTTCAGCTGGCGTACATTAACATGACAAGTTTCCGAAAAAAATGTTTTTTCGGAACTTGTTAGATTTGAGCTGGGAGCAGTCACCATACTGTTGAATGGTGACTGCTCCCAAAAACGAAGAGGAGTGCACCTTTCATAAATTTGCGGAGGACACCCAGGGAGCTTAATTTGCTGGTAAGAGCACTATCGTGCTGTCTTAAATATGCCCCAATGAGAGAGACCATCCATCGACGCTACCAGAGAAGCCGTGAAGATTGTGCAGGACAAGGTAAGCAGGCCAAGTCCGGCACTTGACAATCTGTATGCTTTATTTTCTAGCTCCACATATGGAACTATTGTATGTATAACTCGAATGTGCCCTAAGACCACATTTTTGCAGCTGTCAGTTCGGCCCACAAATTGCAATCTAGTCTAAAAGAGGCCCTAAGAGCTCCTCAGCATGCTTACTTAGCCAAGCTGCATCATAAATCTAAAATAAACATTCTCAATTTGTCTTGCAAATCCTTTTCTTGGAAGATTGAAGGTAATCAATATAGCAATACCCTTATTTACATGCTAAAGCTAGGTCAATATCATAATTATTTCAAATTAAATTCCTCAAAAGCAGAGTGTAGTGATGGTCTCAAATGTTGTACTGTCAGCAGCCAGTCCAATTGTAAGAAATGTTGACCATTTGTTTTGTTTATTTATAATAAATAATAATCATTTTCAAGATAAACTGATGATTTGGGATCAATATAATTCCTTGTGCTATGGGGCCGCACAAATGAGAAATTAAGGACAACCACATTGTAGATAATAATTATTTTTCATAGTACTTAGTGTAATTGTAAAATAACACTTCTACTATACTCCCCTCATTATATAGAGAGAGCTCAGTAAAAGTGATCCCGGGAAGTGGTTTTGTTTTTCCACCATCTCTATGGGGAGGAGATCACTTCTCATTCTAATCTGTTAATGGACTGCATTTCACACCTTCCAATTGCACTTCTGCAGAAAAGATCATTTATAGGCCAACTAATGTGATAAAAACCTTGGAATACCCAAAAGTGAAACATGTAATAGATGCAATCCTAATATCCCTGCAGCCTTAAGATTAATTTAAAACATAAATTAAGCCAAACCAAGCAGTACACATATAAATGAATATTGAGTAAAATAAAAAGTTGGTACTACTGCAGATTTATTTTCTAAGAGCAGTTGCAAAGACCATAAAGTGCGTGTGGACCTTCAGATGCGCTATTTGAACATATAGGCACACATGCACACTAAAATACCTATTGCTGTTCTACACTTTATGCAGTTTGTACATTTGTAAATGACCATAATTGTTATTTTACAAACCCTTGACATGTAACAGACCTCTACATTTTAGTTTTATTCTCAAATATATTCCACAAGTTAGCAACTGTATGGAGTATCCAGGGGTGTAGCAACCAGAAGGGGGCAGATGGGGGCAGTTGCCCCCCCATGATTTCTGTTGGGTGGGCAAAGACTGTGTTTTGCCCTCCCCCTTCCATGAACTTCTACACAAAAGCCTTCATGCTACTTTCTGAAGTCATGGTATCTGTTCTAAACTTGTGAAACTTTTTTAAATAATAGATTGTCCTAGTATAACTACCAAATGTCTTCTGATTACAGATTGACGGAAGTGTCTATTTAAAAAAATCTAAGGGGTTTATATTTGCTAAACTGCGGGTTTAAAAAAGTGGAGACGTTGCCTATAGCAACCAATCAGAGTTATAGCTTTCATTTTGTAGAATGTACTAAATAAATGACAGCTATAATCTGATTGGTTGCTATAGGCAGCATTTCCACTTTTTTAAACCCGTAGTTTAGTAAATATACCCCTTTCATAACCATTTAATAAATATCCTGTTATGATGATGAACAACTAATCACTTTACATTTACCCTGAATTTCGTGCGGTGCATCCAGTAACAAACATGAGATATAGCAATTTAATTTTATAGCACATACCATGAGCAGTGAGGCAATGACTATAGATTTAAAAATACTACTAATCAAATGAGATTAGGCTGTCAACGAAATGTAAATAAAAACTAGGGTAATGACTATGAAAAATGTAATTTTTTACGATGAACAATTGAAATCTATATTTCTAACAGCTATTATACTAATTAATAATCAATATTAATAATATTATTTATTTAAAAATTTATAAAGACATTTTTGGACAAACCCTGAAACACTGACTAAAATTAACATAGGATTGGGAGTCTTTGTATATCTACAGTCATTGTTATAACTGTCGCAAAAAAAAGACACCAGAAGGATCTCTAAGCTCTATAGTAGCCCTTGCCCTTTTGATCCCCCCCCCCCCCCCCCCATAAAAAATTTCATTCAAACGCCCCTGGGAGTATCTCAATTTGTAGATAAAATAAAGATGTGTATTTTCTTTGTAGACATAATTAAAGGATATGTCCACTTTTGTAGACCTTTTTAATGTTTAAATTGAACATTGTTGGTCCGTTACATTCTCTCGTAGTGCCTGAACTGAGAAAGACTCCTTTATTATTCGTGCCTTCGTACGACGACTCCACTGCCCCATCATTGGCCTAAAGTTAGCAACTGGCAAAATATATAATGTCTGTTCTTTCCTTCAGGTCATTGAAAGTACACAATTTAAATGCTAATTAATGCAAGGAAACCCCTAAGAATTGGGTGACACAATTACCCCAATGTGACATTTTGAGCTGTTAAACTTTTAATTTTGCAAGCTAAGTTGTAAACACCATACAAACAGGAAATAGTGCAGCTCTGTTATAGTGTTTGTTGCTTCAGATACTGTGGGATTTCATTTTCAATTTTCCTGTCGTATGAAAAAAATTGGCTCTTCAAGGCCCAGTGAGCAATAATTGCTGGGATCATAGTAATACACACCATACAACCACATTATAATGTTTTCATTGACCCAGGTTTAGCCGGTATTTAGAGTGTAAGCTGTTAAGGTGACAAGTGAAAAGAGCAAAATAGTTAAAAGTTCAGTATAATATATGATCAGAGTGACCAAAGAACACAGATGTGTATAATGGATTAGGGGTCTTATTATATACTGCAAAAACTGGCTTTTTGAAGGTCAGTGGTCCAGACCTTGGAAGATCAGTTAGCTAATAAAAGTTATGAGTGCTATACTGCATGAAACATATATTTAATGTCTCTCAGTATTTAACCTGCGAAGTAAAACCTATAATTTTATCAGTTTAATCAAAAGGGTCAATGACAGTGACATTGTCTAATGTTTTTTATTAGATATATTAACAGCAAGCACTTACACAGCATATAGTCAAAGGCCAATAAAGGTGCATTGAACAAAAATAATGATAGCATATATCAATATAAACCACTCAAAGTAGAAGCAGTATAAAACAGTGCAAGAAATAACTTGCTAAATGTGCTACTGCTTGTTTTGTTTTTCATTATCATATGGAGTAAGCACTAATAGCAAAAAAAATAGGAAATATATTAAAGTCCGGTTTGTGTGTGATATTCATACCCAAACCTCAAGATGTATTATCTTGCAGTTTGGAGGCTGAAACCATGTATGGCAGATTAAAAACCCCTAAATCACATGTGGTTTAAGTAAAACTGCGTGGTAAAAAACGTGTGGAAACCCAGTTTTCCCGGCCCGTCACTAACAGGATAGTGCAATTCAGCATCAGGCCCAGTCATCTAGATGAGGGTGCCAAAAAAAACGATCGGGCTAATGTTAACATACAATTGCCAACATGCAGACACTACAAATGTTAGCCACTTTGAAAAAAATCCAAAATCATATACTGTGCACAATATTTGGATCTTGAGAAACGGGAGCACAGTATTTATATAATTAAAAAAGATGGGCACATTATTTACATTATTAGGGAGAGGGGAACGGTATTTGAATCTTTAGGTACAAGGTATTATTATTATTACCATTTATTTATATAGCGCCACTAATTCTGCAGCGCTGTACAGAGAACTCACTCATATCAGTCTCTGCCTCACTGGGGCTTACAGTCTAAATTCCCTAACACACACACACACACAGACAGACTAGGGTCAATTTTTTTTTTTAGCAGCCAATTAACTTAGCAGTATGTTTTTGGAGTGTGGGAGGAAACCGGAGACAACCCACGCAAACACGGGGAGAACATACAAACTCCTCACAGATAAGGCCATGGTCGGGAATTGAACTCATGACCCCAGGCAAGTTAACAGTTTTTATATCATTAAGAATGGGGGGCACAATATTTAAATCTTAATGAATAGGACACAACATTTGATGTTTTTTTTAAAAGGGTACCACACCAAATGTCTGTAATTTATAATGCAGTTTGATGTGCACCACACATTCATAAATCTCATGTTAAAAATGTCTTTCCCTTCTCCCCTCCCCCTCCCCAATTCACATGTGTGCAAGCAGCAGGGTAGGCAAATAGAAGAGCCTGCTTCTTTCAGCGTGAAGCTCCGGAGTCCAGATGGAAGAAGATAAGTCTGATGGGGACACTTAAAGTAATGTGGAAGGGTGTTGTGGATTGTTAATTAACTGGTGGGGTGAATGTGAGACGCAATCCTTTAATGGTGAGTTAGGGCTGTTCATTTTATGGTGAAGGCTATTTAATAGTGTTGTCTTTGTGGGCCTATTAATTTAAAGTGGGGTGATGAATCTATTAATTAAATACTGGGCTGTCTGGGGGGAGGGTGGTTCTATTTAATAAATCTGAATACTTTTAATTTGACTTTTTGGCTGGTTGGAGGAAATATGGCTATTTATACATTAATGTTATTATTTTAATGCTTGAGCTGATTGCAGGTAGCTAAGCATACTTATTAAACATGGATGCCCTTGAGTTAGTGTTAGCTTTGCCTGGAAGGGGGCAGGCCTAGAGTGTTCATTCATTGCTCAGCTTTCAATATTTCATGTACCTATCCTTTTTCCAAACAGGGTCCCAACAGTCCAAGATGCAGACAATCAGTAACTGAGAATAGGACACCAATAGCAGTAGGAAGTGAATGCTGCAAAACAAACAGGAGAGAGCAGCACAGTCTGCCAACTATCTGGATTCTTGTGGTCCACTCCTGATATTGGATTCTTGGGACTTTATCCGGACTGCAGTTCAGATTGGAGGTATATATTGCTTCACATTGCTCTGCTAGTGACAGGAGAGCTGTGTGCACCTAACAGTAGGGGGATGGCTGGAAGGCAGCCTAGCACTGTGCATAGCCATGCACCTAGCATGTCTATGATGCCCACTTATGTGGCTGCACTCACAATGATGCAACAGTGTGCGTACATTGCCCAGGCTGACTCCCCTATTTGTAAACTTATATTTGTATTTACTCCACCAGAATAGTGCATTATTATCTTCATTGTTTGACTCTTGCTTAGATATTAGTACTTTTTCATACCTCTAAACCTCTAAAGAAGAACAACCCGGTGCCCAGATACGGCAAATAGCGAATTAGAGGCGAGTATATCACATGATTTAATATTAACTTACTAAACTCCTCATAATATTAGATTCTAAGCCCAGCTCATAACAGGTATCCTATGAATGTTTGTAAGCAGCACATATAATGTGGCACTTGTCTCTGTATTATAGAGCAACAGGAAACAAATAATGATCCCGCTATCTCTAGAGTCCAACAAGCACTTAGACAAAAACCTATATATGTGTCACAGTCCCAATTCTGAGGTGAAAAATGTGTTGCTCTGTGTATGAATCATTGTTTCAGGTAAGGAAGTAGTTTGGCTAAACATTGAAAAAGATTTTGACATTTTTGCTGGCATTAAAGAATATTATGGATTAACAAATCATGGTAGATGCACTCCCCTCTAAACACAACAAAAGGCAATAATGGAATATACAGACAAGACATGCATATAATACATTCCTACTGAGGAACTGAGATCTGTAAGAGTGTTTTGTTGTGTTAAACAGTCTTCTGTGTTGTTTGCAATGTTGCTTGACAAAATATTATTTTAATATTTTAGATTGTTCCTAGGATATATACTAATGTGCGTTTAAAATAATTTATTGTATATGTATATATATATATATATATATATATATATATATTATAAACAAATAAAAGATACATCTGGCGCTGATCACCACAGCGTGACCACTTCAAATTAGTAAGATGGAATATGTATATATATATATACAATATATAACAATTAAGTCCCGTATCCACAGTACATAAAAAACACTTGACTCTTATAAGAGTGGCAGCCTCGATAGCCTGACGCCAGATGGTTAATCCGGACGGAATGGATTACTGCAACAGAAGAACAAGCAGGGCGCCTCTCAGTGATATATCAAATATACAACGTGGAATAGAGCAATAACATGCGTACCGTGAGGTAAACAACGATGGGTCTTTTAGGAGATAGTGGAGTAGTCTTTGCTGTACTTGTAGTCCTCCAGATCTCCACCGATCAGTACAAAAATGCGGAAAAAGCAAACATAGTATAGCTCTGTAGTATTCTTAGTGAGGGCAATATCACCAATAACCCCACTATGCTATGGGGTGTGTGGGAGTGGTATCCCAAGATTACCAATTAAATGACACCCATATAAGTGCAAAAAAAAAAACCGTCTAAATCTGCGTACCAGATATCATGAAGTATCCCACTTCTGGAGAATATTAAAACATGTGCAACACCAATGACTTCACAGTCACAACCTCATCCAGATGGCGAAAATGCTTGTTTATTCACCGAGCTGTGAGTTGGGTGTGGTCCACAAGTCTGCACACGTTCTATATTGCCCTCACTAAGAATACTACAGAGCTATACTATGTTTGCTTTTTCCGCATTTTTGTACTGATCGGTGGAGATCTGGAGGACTACAAGTACAGCAAAGACTACTCCACTATCTCCTAAAAGACCCATCGTTGTTTACCTCACGGTGCGCATGTTATTGCTCTATTCCACGTTGTATATTTGATATATCACTGAGAGGCGCCCTGCTTGTTCTTCTGTTGCAGTATATATATATATATATATATATATATATATATATATATATATATATATATTATTTTTTTGACCCTATGCAACTTGGCAGTAATACAAATCTAAAATGATAATTCTCGAATAACCACATTGTCTTGGCAACTACATGTTTGACTGGAAGCTATAACTCTAAGCCAAACAGCTCTTGGCTATAGGGAATGAAGACAAAAGCTGTTAAGAACAAAATACACTCTGATCATGCTAGCAGAGGTTCTGACTTCATGTAGAGAACCCAAACAAAAATATAATCATTCTTTTCTGCTTTGGATATTAAAGCTAGAATTAAAATAATAAAGTAAAATTCATATTAAAGGCAGATTTGCAGTAAAGGTCCTAAAATATTGTATTGTGAAGCAAAAGGAAAATTAAATCTTGAAAAACTTTTTTTTATTGACAGTTTTTGGCATACTAACACAACATTCCTGTACATAATACTATTGTTTTTTTATTTATTTAACATAAACAAAATAACAGTCAAACATCATTGCAAAAATTATACTGTAGACAATAAAGGTAAACTAATGGCATTAAACATAATAGTTTCCTCTAATACCATCTGATTATTTTATGTTTTACTTTCTTTATTGAAGTTTTTCAAAGTAGTGATGGTGGAAGGGTAGAGAATGAATAAATGGGGAACAAAAACAGTATAAAAGAAAACAAAAGATAATAAGCCATGTAAACCTGCATTACTAAGGCAATAAAGCTCTTGATGATTCCTAGTTCCTAGGATTTCCGCTGTTCCTGGCTCTGCAAGATTAATATAAAGTCTTATATAGTAAGATGGAAGATCATTTCCAGACTTTCAAAGGTTTATATATTCCAAAAACGCTTGCATAGTGCTTCATATGGAGTGTGAAGACTTCATATTCATTAGGTATCTAATCCATGGATCCAATATTATTTAAAATTTATCAATAGTGTTTAACATACTGTAGGGGACCTTTTTGTGACCATTGCATGTGACATCCTGTACTGCTACTTAATTAACAAAAAGGGTTTATTCTACTCTCCAATATACTGGGATGGTTCCTCTCACCGCATTCAGCATGTATGTAGCTAATATCTTTTTGTGTTGAGGTTTTGACAAAATTGCTTATAGGGTCACAGGGTAATTTCATTCTCATATTTTTATTAAGATAATACTGAGATTATCCTAACAACTGCACATTCAAATCAAGTGAACAACATATGTGTTTGTGGCGTTTTGCACGCCCAACATTTGTGGCAGTTGTCTGGATGTATATTATCTTATGTAAAATAAAAAGTGTGTGGTAGAATTCATTTTTAGCACTCGCATAAAATATTAGTTTAGGGCTTTCAGAATGCTATGCTAATCATTGAGGTCTGTATTAGTCTTTAGTTATTATTCCCTTTTGGCAATATAAAATTATTTGAATCAATCAACATCTTTATTCATGGTAGGTTTCCTTTTCATGTTTATTTAAATTGTGAATTACCTCCAATAATCTCATATGGACAGATTGCATCTCCACGTTTGGGATGGGGGGGGACGTGGGGAATACTCTGCAATGGTATTGTAAATGACCACAATCACCATATCAGTCTACACTTGGAAAACAGGGCTAACAGTGGGGTGGCAGTTAGCTGACTCATCTCTATTCAGTTTATGGAACCAAGCCAGGTTACATATAGTCTGGCCGTTATAAAATTCTCTAATTCTACCCACAGTTCCTTTTAGTCAGTTCCAATTTCCCTTTGTCTTTAAGAGAAAGGTTTTCTAATACAAAAAGATATTAGGAAGTTGGAAATGTCATCAGTTCTTATTACTTTATTATTTAAAATATGCATTGTAATCCTTTGCAGTATGTTCCTCCACACTAATGAAGATATCAATTTCTCTAAGTAAAAAGCATATATGTAACTTAATGGGGACAGTCTATAATAAATATAAAGTTTTTGGGAGGGCAATGCATTGGTTGGATGACGGATGGGCTATAACAGCAGAAGACAAGGGTTTCATTCATGTAAGCTAAGAACAGGAAATTAAGGCTGTAGTGGGCACAGGCTCATCAAAACTTGACAGCTGAAATAAGATATCGCCTGGTCTGACAAATCTTGAGTTCTGCAGCATCAAGCTGATGTAGGGTCAGAATTTAGAATTTCATCCTGCCTTGTGTCAATGGTGCAGGCTGCTGTTGGTGGGGTAATGTTATGGGGAATGTTTTCTTGGCACACATTAGGCCCCTTAATAGCAATTAAGCATCATTTAAATGCAACAGCCAAATGAGATGCTGACCATGAGCATCCCTTTATTCCCACAGTCTACCCATTGTCTTATGGCTACTTTCAACAGGATAGCCCACATCATCTCTAGCTGATTCCACAAACATGACAATGAGTTCAGTGTACTCCAATGGCCTCCACAGTCACCAAATCTCAATTCAATGGAGCACCTGTGAGATGTGTTTTAAATGGAGACTCAAAAAATGTCATCAACTGTGGAATGCTATCAATATGGACCAGAACCGCTAAGAAATTATTCCATTATCTTTTCTATTTTTCAATACTTGTCCATTTTGAAAAGGTCATTCAATGAAATCTATATTTAAAATAGGGTTATTGTGAGGGTCAGCAAGCAGCCGCACACCAAAAAAAAGCTATATATTATTATATTCTAAGATTTTCTATTTTTCAATTCTTGTCCATTTTGAAAGGGTCATTCAGTAAAATTTTAATTTAAAAAAGAGTGTTTGTGAGGGTCAACACGCAGCTGAACAGCCCAAAAATGCTATATATTGTAATCTTTCTATTTTTCCATGCTTGTCCATTTTGAAAAGATCATTCAGTTAAAACTATTGTTCCTCACCGGACTGTGAGTGCCTCTTCTCCCGTTGTTAGGAACCGTGGCCGCCCGCCATCCTGATGGTCTGCGCAAGCGCAGCCTCTATGAACTCTTCAGACCTGTTGCTTTTAGTTAATTGGCTGATCAGGCAACACTCCCTATTTAAAGCACCTGTGGTCATTACCTCGTGGCCTGATCTTGGAGTCTCATTCCCTGTGAGTCTCTGAAGGTGTTCCTGTGTTTCCTCGTGTCTTCAGCTCCAGCTGATTCCTCGCTACTGCATTGCCGGTTTCCAGACCGCTTCAACTCTCCTGTGTTTCATCGTGTCTTCAGCTCCAGCTGATTCCTCGCTACTGCATTGCTGGTTTCCAGACCGCTTCAACTCTCCTGTGTTTCATCGTGTCTTCAGTACCAGCTGATTCCTCGCTACTGCACTGCCGGTTTCCAGACCGCTTCAACTCTCCTGTGTTCATCGTGTCTTCAGTCCTAGCTGATTCCTGACTACTGCATTGCCGGTTGCCAGACCGCTTCAACTCTCCTGTGTTTCATCGTGTCTACTATTCCTGCTGACCTCCGCAAGAATCATCATTGCTCCACTCGTGTTATGTTCTCTGTCTGTGTGCTTCACAGACACGGATTACCGCTACCACTCTCCTGTGGTCTCTACTCGTGTCGGCGTTCAGCCGCTCAGCTATCCCTGTGTTTCTCTCGTGACAGCCTGCTCAACTGAATCGCGGTATGCTTATCTTTTATTGACTTTACCAGTTTATTGCATATCCGCTTGGACTGTGTTCTGCTCATCTACGGAGTCCTCTATCTCACAAAGTTATAGATGCTATTGACTTTGTCTCATATGTCCTGGATCTCAGTAGTGACTTTGTATCTCCAAGCAGCGCTAGTCATTTGCTATTGTATTATATATACCATTGGAATCAAGTTCCTTGTGCTCTCCGTGTTACCTTTGATGCTCCACTCATCTACCCTAGTGCCTATCCTCACCTATATATGCAGTGGTACAACTTGCTGAACGCAGACCACTGACTCCCTGTTTCCTATTGGCACCAGTTACAAGTTTCCTCACTATAAGCAGTGGTACAACTTGCTATACGCAGACCACTGACTTCCCTGTTACCTATTTGCACCTGGAACCAGTCCCATCATTACAAGCAGTGGTACAACTTGCTGTACGCAGACCACTGACTTCACTACCTCCTATCTATCCCTGGACATTCCTCTCACTATAGCAGTGGTACAACTTGCTGTACGCAGACCACTGACTTGCCTCACGTCTTCACATCCATCAAGATACTCGTGTTCATATTGTTTAACCCATAACCTGTTGCTGCTAGTCATAGACTTTCCTCTAGCATCCTCTCACCATCTGCTGATTCTCCTGTTCCGCTAGTCACCCTGCTACCAGAAGACCACTATGTGCATACACTACTCTGGTAAGACTACATCTGGTGATATCCTGGGCAAAGACTCCTAGTGCCCGTGACAACTATATTTAAAAAAGTGTGTTTGTGTGTTGAGGGTTTTGTCTGGGCATTTTCGACCGCATGTAGAACATTGCAGTGGCTGCAAAAGATATGTCATCTGCCATGTTACCAAGTGAAGCAAGCCCATTGGATAAATGAAACAACCAAAAAATTAGTGTAAGGTACAAGAATAAAAATGTTTAAACCCTACACACACACTAAATTTGAAACTTTATACAGACCTTTTGGAGGGTGAAGAGGCAGTAACAATCCTTTGTGATTAGATGGACTGAGGCATCAGCAGACATTTAGACAAGTAGATATACCAAATTGTAAAGAGCTCCCTAATTTGCTGTTGCTATATAAATAAATGAAGATGCTGAGAGATGAAGGTTGCTTGCACCCATACTCCAAAAATTCAAAGATTAGGCACACAATGCATTTTGAATATTACAGGGCATCCAAAATAGATAGTGAAGCGACAGTAACAGGCAGGGCATCTTTGGATGGACAGTGGTATGAATGAATAGAGTTAGACATTTTGGAAAGTAAATAGATGAAGGTGCCCTGCACCATACTACAACAATGCAAAGATCAAGCACATAATACATTCATTGGTAGCCAAGAGCAGGGCTTTCCTATCTTGTTTTACTTATATGTGCCTCAATGCTTCCATTTGCATTAATCCAGGGGACTCGTAAATTTTTATGGTGAGGGAGTGCTGAAAAATCGTTCCTCTGAGGCAGGGTCAGACTGGCCTGCCTGGGAGCCAGGGTATTCCCCAGTGGTGTGATAAAAATTTGACCTTCCTCCGTTTGGTTTTGCTATTAGCTGTTAGCTAACTTGCATTGCACTCTCCACCACCATTTTTGTTTAAATAAAACCGGTGACCTTTTGCCAAATTTACATTGTCATCCATGTTGTTATTTATTCAATTACAGTAACAGTAAGTCTGAACTTGCAAAAGACGTTTGGGTGCAATGAAACACTATGCAGTTTATTATTTTTTTTAATTGAATCGGAGAAAGCAAATGCAATGATGGCAAAGCTACTGAATTCTTTATTAAGACAGCTTGCTGCAGACTTTGGCAAAAATTGGTGAAAATTGGGACAGTTGTGTAGGGATCATTATAAAATAGACTGGAAATTGCTGAAAATGAATGTTAATGCTATAAATAGTAATATTGGAGCAAAAACTGCTCAAAATGACATTATTTATCTATTTGTAACAATTTTTAATTAAATCTAAAACCAAAACCTTCCGTCTTTTTTTTTTTTTTTTTTGCAAAACCAGTGGCAAAGCCAAAACACGACCGTGACACCGGTTTCGAAACCTAAACACAGCAAGTGTCAGCGCACATCTCTATGTATTCTAACAATGTTCTAGGCTTTGTAAAGAACTTTGTACAGCCTACAAGAACTTTGTAGCAGCTTAACAGGGCTAATCAGACTGTGGCCCTTCAAAGTGACATCATTGCAGGCTGCCTGGATCTTCATTCATCTGAATTGTTTGATGTCTGTTTTTGAAAATGTCACTATTACCACTCAGTCAGCAATTAAACCTTCGATCTCATCCGAGATCCGATGTTTGCTTTTTCGTCATTGGGATAAAGACTACTACCGGTTGAAATGCCTAAAAGCTGATTCGACTGGGCAACCTAATTTGTCGGCATTTCAAATAAGTATATTGCTGCAGACATGTGGTTTAAATTAACTGAATTTCACAGCTTACATAATGGAATGACCTGGAAGCTGGGGCAGAAAGTAATTTTGTGCAGTGGGAATTGGCAAGCAAAGAAAGGAATGCCCATGAAAATGTACCTTTTCTCTTTCTGCAAGGATCTTGCTGCTCAAAATGAAATATGGTTACTGCTCTGCTATGCAATAATACCCAACAGTGCTCCTATTCCATACTTTGCTAAGAATACCTTCCTTCATCCCACATTCTCCCCTCTGTCAAAGCAAACGTCAACCTTCCCGCATATGTAGATGTCTTGCCCTACAAATCTATACTCAAATCTAGGTGCACTTTCAAAATTGAGCTGCACGTCTGAGGCTAAGCTGCATTTGCTCTACTACTGTTTATACACTGCTGGATGAAGGAAAATGTATTGATTTCTACTGGTATGTGATGTTTCCTTGCTTTCTGCTTGATTACTTAATCGTTCTATACACCAATAACAGACATAAATTATATTTATTCATATATTTATATATACCTGAATCTTGATAGATTTGGTATTAGTACTCCAGATTATGAGCACTTAGGGGTTGATTCAGGGATCTTTCCCTACCCGTTATTTACCAATTAATTAGATAAGTCACTATAACAAATTAACCAGGATTATTTATTTATTTAATTATCAGTTATTATGACTATAGCACTTTAGCATTAAAATATATACAAAAATATAAATATAACACCTCATTGTCTCAGGAAATCACTTTAGTCAACAAATATCAAAACACCCGCTACTGTACCCCACTTTCATATCATATATCATATATTTGTCTGTTCTTTCATAAAGTAATACTCCATTCTCTCCTTATTTTCACTCAGATAATATAGTTAAACAATCATACCTCACATTCAAGAAACATTTCCTGTGCCAATAATCTATCATGACTCAATGTTAAATCCTTATAGTTAGAACGGGTTGCATTATGATCAGTGAATGTTACATAAATTTAATCTTCTATATATATGAAATGTATTCAACCATATCCAGTGATAGGCCCTGATTCATTAAGGAAAGTAAAGCAAAAAAAAAAAGAGTAACATTTCACCTGGGCAAAACACTGTTGTATTAGAGGGAGAGATAAATTTAAAATGTGGGGACAGATTTATAATTGAGGTAGGACATGTCCTAGACCAACTTCAAGTGTTAGTGTAAAATAAAGCTATCAATCTTCTGCCGGAAGTGGTGGCCGTCACTTCCAGTCTTGCATTGATTAGGTCGGCACATGTACAGACTCAGGGTGCACTGGTTAACTGCCACTGGGGCAGGCCAGAGAGCAACCAGGTAGGGAGGTTGAGAGGGAGGCTCTCCACGCCGCATTTTGGGATACTAGATACCGGGGGGATGTTTACGCTGGGGGGAGTAGCAGGGCCCCCCAGCAATGTTATGAAGCGGCCATCTAGGCTGAGGTACCACTGTGTCACTGGGGGGGAGTAGTAGTACCCATCAGCATCATGAGAGTGGCAGGATGCGGGATATGCAGGTCCCTGGAGGGCAGAGGATCCCCTGTCAAAGAGGTGCATGGTGCATTACAAGGGGACACACAGTAAGGGGTTTTAGCTGAGGGAAGAGAATTGACCCCTCAATATAGTCTGGTGTCTGCCAGCAGCTCTAAAGGCAGGAGGCACAGTGCAGCTAACCCAGTCCTGTCCTGTAGCAGGTCCAGCCACAGTGGGCATATGGTAGTTCTGCAGAGTAGTGAACAATTGTATGTATATATATATATATATATATATATATATAGATATAGATATATATTTATTAAACCCTGTTGGAGGGTCTTCATCTATTGGCTCTGTGACTTGGTCCTACAGGCCTTAATGATTGTCTAACAAGTTTTTTATTTTGATTGTTTGGGGGGTTTTAGTGGACACTTCCCTTCAGCCGACAAATACTGATATTTATTGAACCTCAAATTAATTTAACTGATCACTAATTGTAGACTAAAATACTATATAAATTGTGCAAAAAGGAATGATTAAATAGATAGCTAGAATATACAGAGAAGTTAGGAAATAAATGTGCTTAAGTACATTTACAATAATATCAGACTGTCAAAAACATGAGTTGGATGCTAAGTATTCCTGGTTAACTTTAGAGTTGTTTGCATATATGGTTAGTGACCAAATAAAGCTAAGCATGAATTATAATCAACATCTATCACTTCAAACACACTCTGATTAGCAGTTACTTGCACTGATTTGTATAAGTAAAATGTGCCACTGATTGAAAACAGTATGGTGTTTCTAAGAATTACTGATATGAAAATATTATTTGAAACATTATTTCATTCATAATATTCTATATCCATGTAGTCTGTTGTTAAGGGCATTTCCTGAATAGATATCAATTTTTCAAAGAGTGAATTTGAATTTTTGGCTTGTTAGTAATATATTTGTGTGTTCTCTGCATAGTGATTCAAAAAGATGACACATTTCAGACAACATGTAACAAAGAACAGTTACTTAGTAATGTTGAAAAATATAAAGGTTCAACAAGTTCAACCTTTAATTAGTTCTAACTGAACTTATAAAGACAGGTAAAACAAAATCCTTAGTGTAAAAGTTGCTAATTTAAATAAATTAAATAAGTAGAGATGGGCGGGTCCGGTTCTCCGAGAACCGAACCCACCCGAACTTTGGGTATCCGAGTACCGAGCTGAGCAGCTCGGTACTCTCCCGCCCATTCCGAATCCAAATCGAGGCCGAACGTCATTGTGACGTCGTCGGATCTCGGGGCTCGGTTCTCGCGATACTTCAACTTTATAAATACACGCCTCCACAGCAATCCATCGCCATTTGACAGAGGGAGAGAGCAGGGTGTAGTCATAGGCTAATTAGAGCAGGGACAGAAAATACAATATTGTTCTTGCAATTGCTCTAACCAAAATCGCTAGTGCAGAGAGGAGGATAGAGGTTTATTATTTTTTCTTCATATTTGGCACTCCCCAGCGCTTTTGGGGTGTCCCCCATAATTGTGCATAAATATTTCTGGCTGTCAAAAGTCATATCTGTCAGCAGTATCTACTAAATAATTTTTAGCACTCCTCAGTGCTTTTGGGGTGTCCTCCCTAATTGTGCATTAATATTTCTGGCTGTCAAAAGTCATATCTGTCAGCAGTATCTACTAAATAATTTTTAGCACTCCTCAGTGCTTTTGGGGTGTCCTCCCTAATTGTGCATTAATATTTCTGGCTGTCAAAAGTCATATCTGTCAGCAGTATCTACTAAATAATTTTTAGCACTCCTCAGTGCTTTTGGGGTGTCCTCCCTAATTGTGCATTAATATTTCTGGCTGTCAAAAGTCATATCTGTCAGCAGTATCTACTAAATAATTTTTAGCACTCCTCAGTGCTTTTGGGGTGTCCTCCCTAATTGTGCATTAATATTTCTGGCTGTCAAAAGTCATATCTGTCAGCAGTATCTACTAAATAATTTTTAACACTCCTCAGTGCTTTTGGGGTGTCCTCCCTAATTGTGCATTAATATTTCTGGCTGTCAAAAGTCATATCTGTCAGCAGTATCTACTAAATAATTTTTAGCACTCCTCAGTGCTTTTGGGGTGTCCTCCCTAATTGTGCATTAATATTTCTGGCTGTCAATAGTCATAACTGTCAGCAGTATCTACTAAATAATTTTTAGCACTCCCCAGTGGTTTGCGCTCAGAATGGATTCAAAGCAGTCCACATATGATCTGAATGAGCAACCAGGTTCTGTCACCAGTCCTGATGTTAGTGTTCCCAGTACGTCATCTGGCCAAGGCGATGTCAAACAACAGAGTGTTTTCAAATTAGTGCAAAAAACAAAAACCAAAAAAAAATTTACTGTATTGAAGCGAAAAAGAAGTGTAACTGAGCAAAAGTTAAGTGACGATAAAAAAAAAATTGCAAGCATGCCATTCTACACACGCAGTGGCAAAGAGAGAATGAGGCCTTCACCTTTGGCTATTAGTGGCAGATCCCAAAAAGTTACCCAGCCTACAATTGGTGCACAACTACTGTTACGCGTCAAAGCCGAGCTGCAAGATAACAGTGAGGCATTACAGGAGAATATTTGCTCTGATTCACAAATGACAACAATCCCTGTGGAGAGTCCATCCAACAGTGGGATGTCTAATCGTGAGCATTCTGCTGATGTGTGCCTTAATAGCCCGAGTGTAGCCGGTGATACCCAAATTGAGGATGCCACTTTGGAATTAGAAGAGGATGAGGGGGAGATTTGTGTAGGCGACGAGGGCGCTAATGAGAATGTTGATGAGGATGAGGTTGTTTGTGTAAGTCCTGCACCAGTGGCAGCAGTTCTGGCACGTGACAAGAAAAAGGCCATTGTCATGCCTGGGCATAAAACAAAAAAATCCACTTCTTATGTGTGGAATTATTTCTACCCAAATCCAGACAACAATTGTATAGCCATTTGTAGTGTATGTGAAGCCACAGTCAGTCGAGGGAGGGACCTTAACCATCTTGGAACCTCGTCTATGTTACACCATTTAACGAGAGTTCATGGCAAAGTGTTGGGAAAAGCTGAAAGTTCTTCCCAAAAGAATACAAGCACTCCCTCATCAGCTAAGACCCTCCGCTCACCGACATACCGACGGCTACAAAATACACCCACCACACCATCCTCATCAATATCCTCAGTAGCGCTCGGAGTTAGCCCGGCATCCCACTTAAGGCTGGATGACTCCTGCACTATTATGGATTCCTCTGAAGAAAGCGTTAGTCCTGCTGCTGCTGTTGCTGCTGCTGGGGGTGAATCGTCATCCCAGAGGCAGGTTAATAAAATGAGCAGTCCTACATTTCAGCAATTAACTGTGAAACAATCATTTGCGAGGGGAAGCAAATATGACAGCAGTCACCCAGTCGCCAAGCGAATCACAGACGCCATGGCTGCAATGTTAGTGTTAGATCTGCGTCCAATCTCCACAATAAACGCAGCTGATTTTTCACAGTTAATTGAGGTTTTGTGTCCGCGTTACAGAATTCCATCGCGACACCATTTCTCCCGTAAAGCTATTCCACAACTATACCAAAAAGTGTGTAAAAATGTAGAGATTGCGCTGAAAAATGCCATTCTGCCCACTGTTCACTTAACCACAGATATGTGGACAAGTGGAAGTGGCCAAACCAAAGACTATATGACTGTGACAGCCCACTGGGTTGGTCATTCACCTTCACCAGCAGGAACAGCAGCAGCATGTACACCACTACGTAACATTTGTCACAGGCAGGCCACTCTTTGTATCACCGGCTTCACTAACAGGCATACGGCTGACAATTTGTTACGCAAACTGAGAGATGTGATTGATGCATGGCTTATACCACTCGGACTCTCTCCAGGGTATGTCATTTCAGATAACGCCAACAATATAGTGCGAGCATTACAGCTGGGTGATTTCCAACATATTCCATGTTTTGCTCACACCATCAACTTGGTGGTGCAGAGCTTCCTACGAAATAACCGTGAGGTGCAGGAGATGCTTTCGGTGGCCCGTAAAATTTCAGGCCATTTCAGGCATTCAGCCACAGCATGTAGGAGATTACAGCAGCTCCAAGAGCAGTTTAACTTGCCCTGCCACCAACTTAAGCAAGAGGTGGTAACTCGGTGGAATTCCACCCTGTACATGCTTCAGAGGATGGAGGAACAGCGCAAAGCCATCCAAGCATATTGCACAAGTCATGACATTGGGAAAGGAGGGGGGATGTATTTCACTCTTGCACAGTGGGGAATCCTTTCAGTGCTGTGCAAGGTGCTGAAACCATTTGAAGTTGTGACATGTGAGGTCAGTGCAGACTCTGCTAGTTTGAGCCAAGTCATTCCTTTAATTAGACTATTGGAAAAGCAGCTTGAGAAAATGAAGGAGGAGCTGAAAGCAAGCAATTCAGCAAAGTATGTTGGCCTTGTCGATCAAGTACTTAATTCGCTTTACAATGATCCTCGAGTTATTAAGATCTTGAACTCGGATCAGTAAGTTATGGCCACTGTGCTTGATCCAAGGTTTAAAACCTACATTGAGTCTTTACTTGTAAATGAGCGAGATGTGAACTTTTGCAAGGAGCTATTGCTCAGCAAGTTGGCCGCTGAACTGGGCCTCGGCTTGACGACGTGTCCTCCTTCACTTTCTCAAGCTGTTGCTCGTAAAAAATTAAATTTCCAAAAAAGAAGCAGGGAAGACACAGGGGGCAGACCAGAACAATTTAACATCTGGGCTGGTTTGAAGGATTTTTCAAAAAAATGTGTCACTTTGCCCATAACTCCATCCAATATGAGTATAAACATGCAAAGGATGGTGGAGGATTACTTTCAAGAGGTAGTTGATATGGAAATGTCAGACAGTCCCTTTCCTTACTGGGAAGAAAAGCAGGCCATTTGGAAACCCATGTACAAACTTGCTTTGCAATACCTAAGCTGCCCACCCTCCAGTGTGTACTCTGAACGAGTGTTCAGCACAGCAGGGAACTTAGTCAGTGATCGCCGTAGAAGGTTACTTCCCAAAAATGTGGAGAAAATGATTTTTATAAAATTGAACTACATCTTCCACGAGGAAGGCCTTCACCATCCAAAACATCCAAGCACTGACTGTTCTCTAATGGCGGATTCAAGCGGCGATGAATTGATAGTCTGTGATGATGACGTACACACTGATGAGGGTGAGGATTAAGCTGAAGATGATGCCGATAACATCTTTTTAAAACTTTCTATGTAAGTGTAGGGTGCAATCTACCCCCAAAGAGGAAAGGGACTTGTGGCATTTCCATATCACATACCATCTTGAAAGGCTGCTGTTAGGGCAATTTATCCTTAAGGGTAGGGTGTCATAGACAGAGTGACCCTAAACTGGCTTTGTCCATTTTTCATAATATTGTACAGTCTATTATGGCTGAATTTTTGGGTATTTTATACAAGTGGAGGGGGGCCTAGAGAGACAGAAACCAAACTGGCTTTTTCCATGTCAATTAATATTGTACAGTCTATAATGGCTGAATTTTTTAGTATTTTATACAAGTGGAGGGGGACCTAGAGAGACAGAAACCAAACTGGCTTTCTCCATGTCAATTAATATTGTACAGTCTATAATGGCTGAATTTTTTGGTATTTTATACAAGTGGAGGGGGGCCTTGAGAGACAGAAACCAAACTGGCTTTTTCCATTTCTTTACATATTTAACTATAAGTGTAGGGTGTAATATACATTCAACGACGATGGCTGCATTGCCAATATGCATAGATGGAGAGGAAGACAATCTGTTTTGTGTGTAGAATAGGCCTACCAACGAAGAATTAAACTGTTTTTTTGGATGATTTATTACCTCAACAATTAGATTACTTGTCTCTAAAACAGTTGGAGCACTAAATTGGGTTAATTTAGGCCCAAAAACATGGATTTTCCAAAAAAATAGCAAAACAAAACCAAACAAAACCAAAACCAAAACACGCAATGGCGGTTTTGCAAAACCAAAACCAAAACCAAAACACGACGGTAATCCAGATCCAAAACCGAATCCAAAACCAAAACACGGGGGTCAGTGACCATCTCTAGAAATAAGACAGATGTCTGAGTCATACGCAAAAGGGAAGCGAGCTAGGAAAAAAAGGGAAATATGGGGAGTTGAATGTATTTCAGTAAAATACCTTGTGTAAATGTGACTCTGATGACAAAATTAATCTCATCTGATCAATTTCTAGGGAGAACATCAGGGGTGGGCTCACACATTTTAACCTGGAGGCAAACTCAACTAACTTTTATAATATTCCTAATTGGGCATCCTAATAGCAATATTTTAAAGGGGAAAAATGCAGATGGCCAAGTGAACCAGCCCAAGGTAGCCCACTAAGGGACCGGCCCTGGGGACAGATGCCCCTCTGCCCCACAGACCCCTAACCCAGTTTGTCCTGGAGAATATGATCCAGGCACTAATAAGCTAGATAATTGACAAATGAATACACACCTATCTGCTACCCAAGACACTCTGTAATCTCTAAGAAAAGTACAAACAATGAACCAAATTGTGGCAGTGCTAATGAATGTGTATATATAAAATATGTTGTGGGACACAAAGACCAACATCTAAACCATAATTACATTTCTTACCATCATAGTAATAAAACAATATAAAGGAATGTCATCACAAATCTATTTCCAATAAGTATTTAATTCAAATAAACAATGGAGAGTCTCCAATGAGCTAATTATAGGTTCAAAACAAAAAGACAGTTGTTAGCGCTTATCCTTAACACAGCATATCTGTGTGTATCTAGCAAAATGAAAACATGAGGTATTAGTTCATAATTTTTATCAAAACATTTAAGCCTGCATCCCAGTATCAAGGGCACCTCATTATATGCAGGTCCTACACTAATCTATATGATTTAAACACCAATTTATATTGTCATAGCAGCTGTCCATCAAGCCTATTTAAGGCACATTTGGGTGTGGCTCACAAGCTGGTTTTGCTAGAAGTAGGTGAGGTGAGTGCATCTGATTAAATCTGCATTTTAATGGTGTTTAAGGAATATAGGTCAGTGTAGGGCCTGCAGTGTTAAGGATAAGCGCTGACAACTTTCTTTTTGTTTTGTATACATATATGGGCATTTATATTGCCACGCAGCTGGTACCATATACAATATGGGATATAATTAGAGATGGGCGGGCTCGATTCCCCGAGAACCGAACCCACCCGAACTTTGCATATCTGAGTACCGAGCCGAGCAGGCTCGGTACTCTCCCGCCCGCTCGGATTCCAAATCGAGGCCGAACGTCATCGTCGGATCTCGGGGCTCGGTTCTTGCGATATTTGAAAATTATAAATACCTGCCTCCACAGCAATCCATCGCCATTTGACAGAGGGAGAGAGCGAGGTGTAGTCACAGGCTGATTAGAGCAGGGACAGAGAATACAATTCTGATTACAATTCTGATAACAATTGATAGAGAAGAGAGGAGGATAGAGGAGTCTTTTTTATTATTATTTGGCACTACAAGTGCTTTGGGGTGTCCCCCATTCTTTTGCATTAATATTTCTGGCTGTCAAAAGTACTATTTTATAGCAGACTAAAGATATTATATTTAGCACTCCTAAGTGCTTTTGGGGTGTCCCCCATTCTTTTGCATTAATATTTCTGGTTGTCAAAAGTACTATTTTTCAGCAGACTAAAAATATAATATTTAGCACTACAAGTGCTTTTGGGGTGTCCCCCATTCTTTTGCATTAATATTACTGGCTGTCAAAAGTCCTGTTTGTCAGCAATCTGAAAAATATTTTTTAGCACTCTCAAGTGCTTTTGGGGTGTCTCCCATTCTTTTGCATTAATATTTCTGGCTGTCAAAAGTACTATTTTTCAGCAGACTAAAAATATAATATTTAGCACTACAAAAGCTTTTGGGGTGTCCCCCATTCTTTTGCATTAATATTTCAGGCTGTCAAAAGTCCTGTTTGTCAGCAATCTGAAAAATAATTTTTAGCACTCTCAAGTGCTTTTGGGGTGTCCCCCATTCTTTTGCATTAATATTTCTGGCTGTCAAAAGTCCTGTTTGTCAGCAATCTGAAAAATAATTTTTAGCACTCCCAAGTGCTTTTGGGGTGTCCCCCATTCTTGGGAATGCTAAAAAATATTTTTCAGATTGCTGACAAACAGGGCTTCCCACTGTGCTGTAGCTGCCAAGCCTGCCGCCCAGTCTGGGCCTGCTGCCAAGCCTGCCGCCCAGTCCGGGCCTGCTGCCAAGGCTGCCGCCCAGTCCGGGCCTGCTGTCAAGCCTGCCGCCCAGTCCGGGCCTGCTGCCAGGTCGTCTGCCAAATCCGAACCATTTGTAACCGAGGGTGCCAAGAGGGTGCCAAGAAGTCTGAATCGTCACCTTTCTTGGAGGAGCATCCTTCCCAATTTAATGCGCTTCTGAGGTTTTTTGCTTCACAGATCCCCTCCATATCAAGCCTTGTTAGTAGCCCTAAGAGACAGGTATTATTCCTAATATCCCATTTTAAGGGAGAGGCTTTGGAATGGGCAAACCCAATTATTGAGACTGATCATCCCATCTTATTGGACTTACAATCCTTTACTGAGGCAGTAATCAACAAGTTTGTAACACCTTCCACTATGCCATCTTGCGGGGCCTCTGCATTATCAGCAGTACCACCCATCTCACCTGGCCAAGAGATACCTTTGTGCTCCACCCATTTGGCGCAGGTCCCAACTCCAAGGAAGTCCCGTAAAAGGGGAGGACGTAAAAAGAAAGGAGGTTCTGCAGTGCTTCAACTTCCATCTGGCATGGTCTCCTTTGCCTCACTGCCCATAGACGAGGACTTTTCTGCCGGGCCCCCCATTCTGGACTATGATTCCGATGAATTCAGACATTTTTGGTAAATTGGACGTCTGAAATCTGCCCTTATGGGAGGGGGTACTGTCACGATCTACCTGCAGCTTGCTGCTTTGTATTGGCAGCTCCTGCCACCAGGACTATTAGACTTTATTATTTGTGTTTCTTTTTATGTGTTGCAGCAGTACCTCTATTCACCAGAGGTGCTGCTATTGTGCCTGCTTCTAGTCTCTTAGGAGTTAACCCTGCTGCACTAATTATCCCTGGCACCTGGGTGTTCCCTATGTATACCTGTCTCTCCCAGCATTCATTGCTGGTTATTGATGTTATACTCTGTGGTTACATCCTGTTATTCCTTGTTGTTACTTCCTCCTGCTGTGCTCATGGGTTTATGCTGCTTGGGAGCTCTACATACATTCTGCTTACCTGTATCATATGTGAACCTGGTATTTACCTCTGCATTTCCCTGCACTTGCTGCCTGGAATCTTTCCATACCTCCTGTTTACCTGCAACTGCCGTATACCTGGTAATTACTGCAAAGCCCATCATTACATCTTCTGTTCATACTCTTCAGCAAATAAACATTGAATGTATTTCACCTTATTCGTGGCTCCTTAGCTGTATTCCTGCATTGATTTGTGACACAGATATTACTTGTAGCATATAAGTAAACAATATATTTGAAAGAAAACAAAAGATAGAGATAAAAATGGCTATTTAAAACTCACCTGTTCCTTAAGGCCTACCAACCATCCACTTAACCTCCCACCTCTTCTGTTTCTCCCTTGGCTCCTTTTCTCTCCCCTTTGCTTCACAGGCTCCCTCTTGTGCCTGATTTTGTTTACCCTCCCTTAGGATGTAAGCTCGTATGAGCAGGGCCCCTCTCCCCTCCTGTCTCCACACCTGTTCTTCCGCTCCGTCTTTACAGTATTTGCCTGCCTGGAGTTTCTGAAGTTCTGGTACTTTGTGTTTATTGTTCTGTATTGTTTTACGCTGTATAGTGTACTGTTTGTGCCGTGTACGGCGCTGCGGAAACCTTGTGGCGCCTAACAAAAGAACAATAATAATAATAATATTTACCACAATGTAAACACTGTATGAATCTCTGATGTTGGCAGTATATATACTAAAAAGATACAGATTGAAGAAATGTCCCAAAAAACACTTTGCTCAAGTATCAGCGGCAGCCTCAAGGAACCTGCAACCAGATGGTTAGTCCGGATAAAGATGATTACTGCAACAAAGAACAGGAAGGGCGCCTCAATGTGTATTATCAGATGTATGATGGGAAAAGGTATTGTGCTGCGTACCATAAATAAATGATCAATGGTTGATTCAAAGAAGATGGATAGTCCTCTTCAAAAACTGTTCCTCCAGAGCTCCATCAAATGAAACAGCAAAGTAGAAAAAAACCAGGAAGGAACAAATATAATGTAGTATTGTAATATAATGAACTACACCACGTGTGGGTTACTTCACCACCCTGTCCACCAGGTTTTAATATAGTGAATCAATTAGTGAACCCATATTAAAAGTGAATCATGGAAAAAGTGCACCCATGTGGGCACATCTATATATAGAAAAGTACATATATTCTGCTTACCAGAATTTCTTAGGACCGCAGTGTCTCTCAGAAGATAGATGGGAAACTCGTATCAGACCAAGTGTGCAAATCCTCTGTCAAAACCTCGTTCAATAGCGGTAATGAATGGGATTGACAAGGAAAGGTATGATGTAAAAACAGTAGTAATTTATTTAAAAAAAGGAGCAAACAGTAACTCACATAAGGTACAGAAAATAGCGCTGTATACACCGTAGCTCGACACGTTTCGTCTCGATACAACGAGACTTCCTCAGGAGCAATAAAAGTGATGAGTGTACTGGACATATGATCCCGGCTTTTTATCGATCGGCCGCGCCATATTGGCGCATGCACAGAGACCGCCACTCTCTGCGCATGCATGAGAATAACTTTAATAACATGAACCAATGGAAACACTCCATTATATAGGTATAAGGTATTTGAAAGCTTCACTCTTAGTCTTCAATGAATGCTCTGCACATTGAGAAGTGCATAGAGCTAGTCTTTGAAGTTTTTAGCATGGTTGCAAGCCACCTTCATCTGTTTACTTTTATAATTGTCTAACTCTATTCATTTAGACCACTGTCCATCCAATGACCTCTGCACGCTACTGTAGCTTCACTGTCTATAATAGATGCCCTGTAGCATTCAAAATGTATTGTGTGCATAGTGTTTTAAGTGTTGTAGCATGGTTCAGACCACCTTCTTCTATAATCAACAATATTTTTTTATATAGCTCCAGCAAATTACATAGTGCTTTACAATTGGGTATCTACTTGTCTAAATATCTACTGATGCCTCTGTCCATCTGATTGCTACTGCCAACTCATTCTCTTTGATGCATGCTGTTTAATGTTCCAAATTCAGTGTGTGCATAATGTTTCGACATTTTTATGTCTTGCACCTTACATTAAATTGTTTTGTTTATCTAATGGGCTTGCTTCGGTTGGTGGCATGACAGATGAAATTGCTTTTGCAGCTGCAGCAATGCTCTACATGCTGTCGCTGATTGTCAAAAATGGCCTGAATAAACCTCCACACGCAAACACCATTTTTTTCCTATTTAATATAGATGTCACTGAATGACCCTTAACAACTTCAGAAGTATTAAAAAATATAAAAAAGTTTAGAATATAGTAGTTTGTTGGAGGGAGCTGCTCTAACTATATACTAGTACTTTATACATGCATTAATAACAACCAGTAGCCACTCCTCTGTCTAAACTCTCAGACAGACTGAAATTAAAACTAATTGATCAGCAAACTATTGTAGCTGATGGATTCCTACAGAACTGCTTTACAATATTCACAATTAGTCTATTGTTTTCTCTGTCCTTCTTTCACCCTTTCTAACGTTGTTTTCTGTATTCTAACTTTAATTGCTATTTTCAGACCAGGGTACTGCAGCTATCATCTTCCCTATATGATGTCTGTTCTAAAATGGCACAAGAGAAAAAATGTGGGCTATGTAAAGAAAATAAAAACTATTGAAGTTTTTGTATCGATATTTTCTCAGTAATTAGGTTTTGCTTCGTTTTGAGATCTGAAATTGGCGAGAGAAAGCGAGTCATGACTCAGTTTCACACGGAACCCCAAATCTGTGGTCTGTTGGATTTCTCCAAATCCAAACCACTCATCTCTACTAAAAACACATCTAAAACTAAAATGAAACTTAAATTTACATATATTTAAGCCTTAAATGTTGCTAAAAACATAATAATCTTTTAAAAGAAAATGACAGGTAGGTACATAAAGGATAAAATAAGCAGAAATTAACATCTGGACAATGGATGGCAAACACTTTAGGCCTCATTTAAATTTGGAGTAAATCCATCTGCAAGGTGCAGTCCTGCTTAAATAAATAGCATTTGCAGCCCTTGTATCGCATGTTGCTAATTTATACCCTTAACTGTATGTGTTCCTAACTATGAGCAGAATGTATGCCTTATGATTTGTTAATTTATGATGTATTCTGGTATTAAAATAGAATGCTCTTATTGTAATAACATTATTTTATTTTGACAAATGCAATAAAAATCTAAGTTAAAAATTGAACAATATAGTGAAACTTAATTTCACAGAGAAAATTTAAGCATAGTGGACAAAGTTACTGTATCTATCCTGCTTAATTTTTTTTAGGTGGCTCACAAGATATCAGCACAATGCAGTAAGACTAAAACACATGATTTTTTAGAAAACTGGCTGCAATAAAGTACGACATCATGATTAACTATTGATATTTCTGTGTCGCTGATATCTTCTGGTTAATTTCTCTGTGAAAGTTGTGACTAGGATGATGAAAGGGGAAAGGAAAACTGAATTTCTAAATGAAAAGTGTGCTTTCTAAACCATCTCAAGTGGACTTGGGATTTTTAAATTTATTCCTATCGACTAAAACCGTCTTAACAGCTTGTTCAATCAATAGCTTTGCAAGTTGCCTCTAGAAAATCCTCTGTGTCCATCAATAACCGAGGGATACTGCCCTTGAGATTATTTATGGTGCTATGTGTGGTCTGTGTATCAAAGAAAGACAGTTTGCACTGTTGTGTGACGGTTTTAAAGCTGTGACCCATTGACTAAATTTGCATTGAATACTTAGACACCTAAACATCATTTTCCCTTAAAACATTATTTTAAAAAGTGACTACCTTTTGTGGAAAAATTGTAGTAGTTTATAATTGTACCATTTTTGTGACTGCGAACAATATAAGGCCTTGTACACATAGGCATTCATTTTAAACATTTGTGTGTTCTTAAATCCTATAAACCATGTTTGGATGCTGATGGCCCAAATAAAATGTTTGAAAGCAATGAAACCTGTACATACACAAACACATTTTGATATCTTCTCATCAATTTAGACACTGCCAGTGTTCAGAAGCATTAATGCTTAATAAAGTACAGTACAGTTCTCTGGGAAGTCCCATTAAGTTTATAGCAAATTATTATGCAGAAAACCTGTAATACAGACACCTACATATGTTTCTTTTAGCATATAATATAGCAAATTGGTACTGCACATGCCCACTAAAAAGGCGTTCACATATGTCCATATGCAAAGTTGGTTGCATTTTACAGTCACATCTCCTTACGACTGGGGAGGGAAGCGAATAGTGGGCAACTGTAGACCAAGTACTATAAGGGAGTGTTCTCATAATTGAGAAAGGCCTGCACTGTGACACATATATGTCTGTCAGGTGGCATATCTCTTCAGGTGCCTGTGGGTTGGTGCAACGATATGTGATACTGATCATAATGATCAGCATCAGTAGTTAGACATTTTTGATGGGATGATTGTGCAGTAACAGCAACAATGAAAGAACAGGAAGCATGTGCACAGGTCACATGTTAGCCTCTTTGGCATGCGTGACCCAGAGGTTAGACTTCATTTCAGGCCCCGATCTCATGTCATTAGGGAAACTCTGTGTAGAGTGACATTTAGCCTATGATTGGCAACTGCATAGCAATATCACCACAAACTTAATTGTTGGCTATGTTATATTTCTGCATGTCTGTCAGGAACCCCTTCAACCAGTACAACACCACCCGGAGTCTACTCTGACAGTCAGGTGTTCACTGGAGCCCCTAGTGGTGGGGACAGACTTGGCTGCAGACTACAGAGGGTCGTGTGATCTGTACCAGCTGCGGGGAACCCAGAAGCAGAGGGTAATGGCAGACAGCAAATCCACTGAACAGGCCGAGGTCAGGGGTCACTTGCTAGGAAGAATCATCAGGAAACACGCCAGGGATCGAGGTCACGAGCAAATCAGCAGAAACGGAGATATAAGCCAAAAGGTCAAGGGCACAGGCAAAAGACAAATCCAGAGGTCAGGCAGGGGTCATACACGGCAGGCAACAATCCAAAGGCTTATCACCAGGAGTACAGGAGTACAGCAGCAGGCAGCAACACAGGAATCTGGAAGCTATAACCGGCAGGGAGGCTAAGCCCTCCCTGCCTTATATACAGGAAACAACCAATGAGAGCCTAGCTCTATAATTGCACCCAGACTGTGCCACTAATATTTATTAGGTTAATTAATTAGCCCACAGGCTATTCGCAAATCGCGCACGCGCCCGGCTGCCCCACAGTGCCGGGACGCGGCACTGAACAATTCAGCGTCCGACTGTTGCTACGGCAATGGTCGGGCCGGCCCCGTAAGTTACGTCCCGGTCGCCATAGCGACGGCCAGGACGGAGGTAGGAGAGTCTCGGCGGCTGGGCACCGCCGCGGCTCGTAACAATGGCTAGTTAATTCCAGACTACAATAGCTGTGGCAGTGTGGAAGCTCTCAGATCGAGATTGGCTGGCCGGTAACCAGACACACTCACCTGTACTTGTGTCGGACCGTCGGCACCATCTGCAACATCCTCCAGTGCTGGAAACAGTGAAACCATCAAATTAGTGTCAATTGCCATTGGATGAAGTATCACTTTTGCGAATAAAGTAGTAATTTACTCCATTGCTCATTTTATCCATGTCATAGCCCACCCGGAAGAAATTTATAATTTTTTTCATCAATGTTCATTCTGTACGTAATGTATCTCTCTCCTCACTGGCAGCCTTGTTGCCAATTTTTTTCTGAAAGTAGACATGACTTCTTCATAATGATGCAATCAGGGATATGGCATATATTATCAGAGAGGCAAGGTGAACACTCGTAGGTAATTGTTTTTTGTTTCTTTTTAATTTACTTTTTTGTAGTGTAACTACTAATGTACATGGAGCACATTAGTTCCCACAATGCTCCATGTGTTTTATTTTAAAGTTTACAATGCTGCTTAAAAAATTAATATGTTCTTTTTCCAAAAGACTGTAGATCGTTTTTTCCCTTTCTAAAGCAATACTGTCTCAAAATAAGAGTCAGGATGAGCCTCGAAGTCTGCACAGGTGGAAACTACCCCAAGAGAGGTCTGGAGTCTAATGGAAAGAAAGGTTTTCACCAGGGATCCCCGCAAGGGAATATGGGCTTAGCAGCTCTCTAACCGCAGGTCGCGGTGCTCTAGGGGGCGATGAGCTAAACTAGATGGAGGATCAGGAGATAATGGTTGCAGTAAGGATATGTTAGAGTGCTGGAGGCAGGTCCAACAGGTAAGTGGAAGTTCAGGATTATAGAAGAGAGCAATAGTCTGCAGGATGCTGATGCACCGGGATCCTGATGAGCTGGAGGCCCTGGAGCAGGATTAGCGGAGATGCACAAAGATCTGAAGCGTAGTGGCAATGTCTTGACTGGTGAGGTAATACAGGTATACACATCAGAGCAATAGACTGCAGGGTGATGAAGCGATGAGGTCCTGATGAGCTGGAAGCCCTGGAACAGGATCAGAGGAGATGCGCAATGATCTGCAGAGTAGCGGAAGCGACTTGACTGCAGAGGTGACACAGGTATAAACAGGAGAGCAATAGACTGAAAGGTGATTGCTGAATCCAGAGTACACCGAGGTAGAAGCAATAAACAGGAGCCAGAGGAGGAGACATCCTAACAGGTAAGGAGACCTGAAGATCTGCCAACCATAGTAAGGAGGCAGGTGCTTTAAATAGACAGGCTGGGGCCGCTGGCTTTCGCTAGCGGATCTCCAACCCCAATCCCCATCCCAAATCCTCAGCCCCTTTGAATTCTTCCAAATTAATAATTTCTTGCGATCCCTGCCACCAACCTATGTTCTTAGGGACCTTACTCCATTTGAATCTCTTTGTAGAAAACATCCCTTGGACAAGGGCATGATTTCTCAAATATATAGCATTCTTCTCACTTCTGCCCTTCCCTCTCCAAACCCTCATGAAGATGAGTGGGAAAAGGACCTTGGTCCTCCCCCGGATGAAGAGGCTTGGGAGGACATGAGACTGGGGATAGCTAAATGCTCTATATCAACTAAACTCAAGGAAACCTCTTACACAATTTATTACCGTTGGTATTACACTCCCACAAGACTCCATAGAATGTTTCCCTCTTCCTCGCCCTGCTGTTGGCGGGACTGTGGCCAAAGGGGTACGATGTTTCATATTTGGTGGCCTTGCCCGGTTATCACCACCTTCTGGGATTCAGTCCATAGTTTCCTAAATACCCTTTTTGAAGTCCCCATCCCGAAAGATCCCTGGATATTTATTTTATGTTACCCTCCCCAAGACCTGGACAAATTCTCCAAGAAATTAACTGCCCACATCCTGACAGCAGCCAAATCACTCATAGCCCTTAATTGGAAAAAGACCTCACCTCCATCCCTTTTGGCTCTCAAGAGGCAGATTTGGCATGTGGCCACTATGGAGGAGATTACGTACTACCTCCATGATAGAGGCCACGTCTTCAGTCAAGTCTGGGCTCCATGGCTAGCCGTGGAACACACTTTCCCCCCTCAACGCTCCGCGTCCTCCGACCTGAACCATGTGCGATGACCCTAACTCTTCCCGACACATATCTCCCCCTCTGCTATAGGCTCAACACACCCTAATTATCCTCTAAATACTTACAGTGCTTATATTTGTGGTCCTACCCCCCTCACCCACAATCCCTTTTGTTCCTACACCCATTTTATATTACTCTTTAAAAATGTAAAAACCGGTCATTTTTGTCTAAAGGTTTCCTAATATGCGATACACCACAATAACTGTTGTGATTTTACTGTGTATGCTACACAGTGTTATCGTTTTGCTGTCTGTATTTTCTTGATTGACCACTGAAAATAAAAAATTATAAAAAAAAATAAAATAGACAGGCTGACAGGTTATTAGCCAATCAAGTGAATGTAGGGAATTTTGAAAAGACCAGGTGTGCCCATGCTCAGTTCAGAGCAGCCAATAATGAGAGGTTAGCTAGTGCGACAAATACATTCCAGAAACATTAAACTGTATATATTAAGATACAATTGAACCGCACATTGCAAGAGACAATGCCTGGTAAGGATATTTCAGTCTCAGCCATATTTTATATATCTTTTGAACCACATGGTTGAATCAGCCATGTTGTCATTGTTATGCAATAGTTCTTGAACAGGTTTTGGCCTATGAAACTGTCTACATTTACATATCAAATGCTGTGAATCAACTTTCTGTGACATGGGTTTCTCCTCCCCTCAGTAAGCTTTTAAAATATCACACACACAGGTCTAGAATCTCTCTTTTACTCTCTTTTTCCACATGGTCATGCAAGTATTTATGGGATTTTATAATGGCTGCAGTGTGAGGCAACGTGGAGGACCATTTTTGTTGGTACATTGTGAGATTACATAATTTGATGTGAAACTGTGGAATCAATGACGTATGGTCAGTTTATCTGGAGTTTGAATGAGATGTATAGAGTTTGTATCATTTGTCTTTGGTTCGCAGATGGCTAGAATGTGAAACTGGATTTTGTAGAGTTTCTATAGTTTGTTGAATGGAAGGTAGTTTGTTGGATGCAGTTTATGTTACACTGTGGATGAAATTAGATAGCTTGTTAATAGAGTGATATGATATGAAATGATACTTCCCATCTTTTACATACCCATCAGACCTCTCCACATGGCGCTTACAGACCTCTCACACATCCCCACTAAAATTTACAGCTGTTTTTCATGCAGAGGAAGGAGGGAGAGCACAGTACCCTCTGACCTCCTCCCCTGACATGATGAGAAAGTCGAGCAGCTCAGGGTCAGTCTGCAGTAAAATTGGGAGTAGCCAACTCGGGTCCCTGCATACTCCACTTTGCTCCTGCCTGGGAACCACATTTTAAAATGCAAAACCCACATGTGGCTCAGTCATCACTGCATTAGGGTGTGTCTAGAATGCCCAGAATACACTGTGCACACACCTACAGTTCTAAGTGCAAACTAAAAATACATATTAGGAAACACAAATTCAGTATATTTTTTAGTTTTCTATTTGTGTCTATAACATCTGTTGAAGTCAGCAAATTGGATAAAGTCATTTCAATTAAAGTCGAGCAAACTTGGTTGTCTTTGTCTGAAAAGATGCGTATGGTACGCTATGACGTACAAGGTCACGCTACGGCGTGAAAGGGCGTACGCATCCACTACACGTGGCAGCAACAGTAATTGGTCTTTTACCATACATTCTCACAAACAGGCATACTTATAAAATAGTACACATTAATGGTAGTTGCAACACATAGTCAGTTATGTCGAAATATAGTAGGATTTATATGTTATATTAGAGTTACATGCATACTAGTGAAATATACGGAACAGGTTGAAGGAATCATATCATGAATGGTATCATAATAAACCTCTTTACATTTGCTACTGTACGGTTCACTCTGCGAAGGAATCGCAGAGTGCATACACAAGTTATGAATGACAGGGAATTATGAACTACTTAAGACTAAGGAATATTGGCGGGAAGAGCCGAGCATACCCCCTGGAGAGGTGACCCCCCTCCTTTGGATTCCTAAGGATGAACTAGCCAATGATTGACAACCCCTTGGACCTTCCTGAGACCTGGACCAATAGATGCAAGCTATACCACCTTCATTGTATTACTGCATTTCTGTGTGTATATAAGCAGCAGCTTCACATCTAGTGTTCAGACATCTTGTCCCCAGACTTCAGGATTGAATGACTGCACACTGGATCCAGAGCGCCTGCGATAAGTAACGGCTGAATTTATTATCACTTCGCTTGAGCATATTATTCTACTATTTGTGAATAAATCTTTGTGCGTTGGAAACACAAATCGAGGTTCGACAATCGTTATTGGTTAGCGACAATACGCACATAACAATTTGGAGGCTCGTGAGCTTTGGAGGTTTCGTTGCCAATGATACGCAAGACCAACGGATTTCGGTTCCTCAACAAAGGGTGGAGACGCGTCATAAACGGGTAAGAACGCAATATGTTCAAAACCTGAATTTTACTCTGTGTTGTGAAACCGACTGTCCGTTTTGCATTGTCTAGGGCACGCTAACTAGAACCTAGGGACAAAAGAGAAAACTGTTTCTTTTTACTGTCATTGTGCGTTTTAACTGTATTACATTGCTTAGCGTATGTGTATTTCCTGCTGTGCGTACGCGAACTTCCGGTAGATTTGCCACGTGGTTAAACAATCGATTTGATAGTTATACATGCATAGTATAAATCACTTGTGAAAGTCTCTGAAACATTATCACTATTGTTGGGAACATTGTTGATTTTCTGCGCAGAAAACTAAGGTGTATGTGTTTGGTGATTGTATGATTTTGAAGTGAAAGTTGATTTACTGTCAAAAAGACAGGGATATCGGTTGCCGTTTGATGAGGCGGGCTTGCAACCGAGGTAGTATACAAGGCAGGTATACTGGCAGCAAAAGCCCTGTTTGAAAAGAGAACAGTTAAAAAGCTTTTGGAAACTTTCTCCCCAAGGGCAATCGCAAGGTTTAGCGATAGTTAGTATTGCTAAGCGGTGCGATCGGACCGCATGGTTTTGCAACCGTGCTTGTGACTTGGGTTGAACGGCTGGAGGAATTACGCTGGTACAAACGGGTAAACTCCGGTACTACCAGTTCAGTAATACTCAACAGAATTTTGTGGAGAGCCAGGATATCGAGGAGCTGATATTTCTGTTGTCCATAGTGATATTTCTGTGTTAGGAGGTGTGTGGGCGTAGCCTGTGAAACCGTCCACGGATAAAAAATCTCTAGTAAGTTCTGTTTGAAAGGAGAACAGGTAAAAAGTCTTTTTGCGTAGCGTTGAGAAATAGGTTGTTTTCACAATGGGTGTGAAGCAAACGCTAGAGATGGTTGATGTTGTGCTGCTTAAGGAAGGACCGCTGGGGTCAGCTAGGTACCTTATGTTTAAGAAATATGGTGCATATGCGTATTGCCTATTGCGACACGTGGATCAAGATGATCAAAGATTGTGATAGGCCTTTCCCAACAATAGGAAGTTTTTATTCAGAGGTACTAAATTATGTAAAAGATAAAGTAAGGTTGATTAAATCAACAAAAGTGAGAAATAGACATAATGATTGTTTAAAATTGTGGCAAATGGAAGGTAACACGTGGCAGAGCAGTGAATGCACAGCGGAAGTAGGCGTGGCGAAAAGCGTGCGCACGGCGGAAGTAGCCGTTGAGAAGCGTGGCGAACTCACCTTATGTGGCGGGAGCGGTAAGTACAGCTGTTATTAAAACTGAAAAAAGGAAAATTGCTAAGTTGTATCCTGTTTTAAGCCAGTTTAAAACAAGTGCATCAGAAGATGAAGATGAACCCACTGTGATTTCGACCCTTGCCCATGCTGTTAGTGTACTAGAAGCTCAGCGCAAGTATGAGAAAATGGCTGAGATAGGTGAGAGTAGCGTGATCACCTGGAGTGAAAACGTTCTAAATCTTGAACCAGCAAATCCTGTAGTGTCCCCTGAAGTCAGTGAACCAGAGGGTGCGTACCCAGTCCGCACAATATCAGTTCCCAATGGGAAACCGGATAAGGATGGTGTAATTCCTTTAAGAAATGTTACAATACATTGTCACTGGACTAGATCAGAATTACGTTCCATTATGACTGAATTCCCAGATCCTAGAAAAGAGTTGGCAAAGTGTCAGAAATTTGTTAAAGACTTAGGAAATGCCCACGAACCAACCAATAAGGATTGGCGGGTAGTGTTGAGGGCGTGTCTTCCTCCCAATACTGACATACAAAAATTTATTAAAGATTGTTTGTTGGAGGAAGATGATACCTTGACTGATGAGATTAACCAAAAAAATATAGAACAAATTGTCAAACACTTAGCCATCTATTTTCCAGTAGTGGTAAATTGGAGTAAGATTTTCACCATTAAGCAAAAGGATAGTGAAACAGCAGCAGACTATTTTTCTAGGGCACTAGCATCAATGACACACTTTACCGGAGTAACTGACATAAGAGAGGATCCACATCACAGGGAAGTAGCTGTAGGAGTGTTAATGGATGGTCTTAGGGAAAATTTAAAAACCAGAGTACAAACCTCATTACCTAATTGGAGAGGTATCACAGTAGACTCTCTTAGGGAGTCTGCTGTGGAACATGACAAAAATATCTTTAGAAAGAAAGAAGAGAAAGGTGATAGGTTGATGACGGTGAGTATTCAAGCTTTAGAAGGAATACACACACAACCACAAACATACCAAACATACAACTCAAGTAAAAAGGTAATGGTATGTTTTCGCTGTAAGAAAGAGGGACACATAAGGAGATTCTGTCCAGAAGCAAGGAAAGAAACATCAAGGGGGGAATCATATAGGTATCCTCCACGGAGAAACACACATAGGCAGGAGAACACACACCTACCCGCACATATTATAGCAGCAAATGCTGCGCGGGAAAATGATAGTCAGCGCTAGGGGTCAGGTCATACCTGTAGTCTAAAGTCAGTGAGGTTAACTGAGAGTCAGAGTGAAGAACCAACAATGATAGTTGACATAGCTGGTAGGAAACAAACCTTTCTTGTAGATACAGGGGCGGCCCGATCTGTGATAACTTCTCCTTTCAATCTACAGGTGACCAGTAAAACTATTCCAGCTATGGGGGTAACGGGAAAAGTGTTACATTATCCTCTAACTAAACCCGCTGAAGTTACTATCGGGTCTCTGCATACTAAGCATTCGTTTCTCTTGGCTGCAACGGCTCCTACTAACTTGCTAGGGAGAGACTTGCTATGTAAAAGGGGATGTGTCATATACTGTACTTCAGATGGTGTGTTCCTAGATATACCCGAGAAGGTCGCTCATGAGGTACAGGACATATTTGACACCCCTCAAAGGTTAATGTTACACTCTACTGTTATAGAACACAGTCCATCTCAAGTAAAGGGGATGTTGCTGGAAATACCAGGTTCACTATGGACCAGAGATGGACAGGACACTGGACTGATAGCAAACGTAGCCCCTGTCATGGTCAATCTAAAAAGTGGTAGGATAGCTCCAAAAATCCCACAGTATCCATTAAAACCAGAGGTGGAACTAGGGGTATATCCTGTTATTGAGAGGCTGTTACAACAAGGGATTTTAATCCATACAGCCAGTACAGCAAATAGTCCCATTTTCCCTGTGAAGAAGAGTGGGGGGAGGGGCTATAGATTTGTCCAGGACTTAAGGGGAATTAACAAAGTTGTTTAGAGCCAATTCCCCGTAGTGCCGAATCCAGCTGTCATCCTCATGCAGATTCCACCGTCTGCCAGTCATTTTACTGTCATTGATCTATGTTCTGCTTTCTTCTCAGTCCCTCTTCACCCTGACTGCCAATACCTTTTTGCATTCTCCTATCGGGGAGTGCAATACACATGGACCAGACTACCCCAGGGGTTCATTGACAGCCCCAGTATTTTCTCCCAAGCCTTACATGACTGTTTGCAATCCTTTCAACCCCACAATGGGTCTGTTCTAATTCAATATGTGGATGATTTGTTGCTGTGCTCTGATTCTTTTATGTCATGTTTACATGATACTAAATTGTTGTTGCTTCATCTTTCACAAACAGGGCACAAGGTGGCAAAGGATAAATTACAGCCATGTCAGACTAAGGTCAAATACCTAGGACACTGCCTCACTAAGGGGCTAAGACACCTGACAACCGACAGGATTGAGGCCATACAACACATGACTCTGCCGCAGAGCCAGAAGCAGATTCGTACTTTCCTGGGGATGTGTGGATACTGTAGATCCTGGATCCCAGGTTTTTCTATTCTGACATTACCATTGCAGGAGCTAGTCTCTTCCTCAAAACCAGAACGTGTTGTACACACAGAAGAGTCAGAGCAAGCGTTCTTTAATCTTAAAGATAGTCTGACTAGAGCACCTGCATTGGGAATACCTGATTATGAAAAGCCTTTTGAGCTATTTTGTACAGAAGCTGATGGTTGTGCAGCAGGTGTCCTCGCACAGAAACATGGTGACGCTAGCAGACCGGTAGCATACTACAGTGCGCAATTAGACAATGTGGCAAGATCACTCCCAACATGTCTCAGAAGTGTAGCAGCAATGGCTCTTAGAAACTTTACGACAGCAGCAGGTACGCCAGTGGCACACTCACAACACATAAAAGGACTTCTGACAGCGATACAGTTACCCAGAACAGTAGCCGTCATAAAGTGCAAAGCCCATACCTTTGAAGAAGACCCAGTGTCATTGGGCAACAACAGGGCAGACGAAGCTGCTAAATGGGCAGCAGGGCAACCTATGACAGAAATTAATTGAAATGCAAGATTTGTGTTCCCTGCAGGAAAAGGCGGCCTGGAAGGCGAAGGGATGTGGTCAAGAGTCCTCAGGACTCTGGAGGGATGGACAAGGTAAGCCTGTAGCTCCCCGAACATACTATCCAAGCCTGGCTGAAGCAGCACACGGTCTGACTCACCTGGGTAAAGAAGGTATGTGCAAACTGGTGAGAGCATACTGGTGTGCTCCCGGATTTTCCTCTCAGGCTGGTAAGAAAGCAATGTCATGTCTTACTTGTTTAAGGAAAAATGTTGGGAAAACTATTCCAACTGAGCCATCCCACATCCCTCCTACAGACGGACCTTTTCTGGTAATACAAATTGACTATATCCAATTACCACCATGCAGGAATCTAAAATAAGTGTTAGTGTGTATTGATGTGTTTTCCGGTTGGGTAGAAGCATATCCGGCAGCCACTAATACTGCTGTGTTCACTGCAAAGAAAATTGTACAAGACTTTTTGTGTAGGTTTGGTATCCCTAGAATCATTGAAAGTGATAGGGGTACCCATTTTACTGGTGATATCTTCCAAAATATATGTAAACTCATGGGAATCAGTAGCAGACTTCACACCCCTTACCGACCACAAGCCAGTGGTAAGGTGGAGAGAGTAAACGGTACTATAAAGAACAAGCTTGGTAAGATAATGGCTGAAACTGGGTTGGCATGGCCTGAGGCTTTGCCATTGGTCCTCCATAGCATTCGGACCACTCCTAGACCTCCTCTTAATCTGTCCCCCTTTGAGATACTGTTCGGATGACAGCCTCATTTGATCGTGAGTCCACAAGACGACTTGAAGTGTAATAATGAAGTGACTGTACAATATCTTATAAGAATGAGTAGACAGCTAAAGCAACAACAACAAAAACTAAAAATGCTGTCACCTGGTATGCCAGAAACGAACTGTCATGATGTTGAACCTGGAGACTATGTTATGATCCGCAATTTTTTACGTTCAGGTTGTTTAACAGACCGTTGGGAAGGCCCGTACCAAGTGCTGCTGACCAGTACTACATCACTGAAGGTTGCAGAGAGAGACACTTGGGTCCATTCCACCCACTGCAGGAGAGTCCATAATCCGGAGAAAGTGCAAGATAAAACTAAGACCGACGACATAGATCTCACTTGTGAGTCTGTTCCGGGAGACCTAAAGCCTGCAGTCGAGACACCTGAACCAGAGACGTTAGAACTATATTTCCAGCAATGGAGTGGCGGTTTTTGTTTTTCTTTTGTTCCAGGACTTTCCTTGTTTATACTCTTTTTAAGACATTCTATTTTTGTGAAGGAGGATGGAGGACGGAGGAAGGTTCTGGGAGTCATACGGATGAGATGGAGGCAGAAGAAAAGTTGTTAGGATACTCAGAGCAGCCCATTATCAAACTTGGTCCAGGGGTTATGAAAAGGTCTGCTAGCTCAGGAACTCGGAGGCAGTGTGAGGGGCTATTGTCTGATGAGTATTGTATCTGCAAGTTCTGCGACTCCCTAGTTGAAGAGAGATGCATCCAACGATGCCAGTCCCCCAGTACTCTGAATATAGGCGGGCATCCTTTGGAGGATTATCACTCCCTGGTGGGTAAGGTACTAAACCAAACCGAGTGTTGGGTGTGCTCTCACGTGCCGCAAGGGCAGCATAATATAGGACTAGTGCCATTCCCTCTAAACATATCGGAAGTACTCGAATTGAGGGGTGGGAGGCCCATAGACGGGAGGTACAATAACACTAGGTCCCCTAGTCTGACGCTTCGACAATACTCCATAGGCAGATCTTTGCTGTGCCTAAATATATCTCATGCAAAGCGCCTGGAGAATTGGGAGGCTGACCTATCAGATCAGACAATAGCTCGCCACACTCATTTTAGAGGGAGACTCGCAAGGTCACTACTAGGCAGGAATGTTGATGGAAGTCACAAATTAGGGCGCATAACCAAACATAGGAAGGTATCCATTGGAAAAGTCTCTACAGATAAATGTAAAAATGTCATTAATGCCGACACGTGTCTAGAGCAAATGGAGACACTAGGCATGGGTAGTTTTATCAAAACTCTGTGTGATATAATTCATGGGCATACTGTTCCTTATGTTCTCAGTGATGATGTGTATTTTGTTTGTGGAAGGAAAGCTTATTCCTGGGTGACTCCGAGTTCCAAGGGCTTGTGTTTCTTAGCTAAACTGGTTCCTGAAATCATGACTATTACTCATGAAGAAATGGTTGGTATTCACAAAACTACATCACCACCATACATACACACACAGTATGAACACCGTGGCAAGAGAAATATGATTCCTGGTGAGGAACCCATAGCTACAAAATTGATTAGTGAAACTGCTGGTTTTCAAGTTATGGTTGCTCTAGACCTCACCAGGACCGCTCGGGGAACATTAAACTTTAAATATATCCAAGACCTAGCTAAATTAATAGATAATATCACCGAGATGTATGATGACACTTTCAGGTATACTGGAAGGGAGCTACAAGCGTACAAGAAGGAGTTGGTGCAACATAGACTGGTACAAAATTATCTCACCTCTATTACTGGTGGGTACTGTGTGACACTGGCCATCCAGTTCGGTGTCAAATGTTGCACGTACATCACTAATAATAAGGATGACCCTAAAGAGGTTATAGACCGGAAGATGGATGAAATTTTGCAGCTGAAATGTGAATTTCGAAAGAGCCATAATTCTTCGTTATATGAGGTCGGGGAAAAGGTGGCGGGTTGGTTCTCGTGGTTTAACCCTGTGAAATGGTTCTCCGGTCTGGGGGAGTGGGTACAGGAAATGGTTGCTAGTGTAGGTAAGCTTCTTCTCCTTATACTGGGTGTCATCTTAGCAATTGGTTTATGTGTCAAATGTGTTCCTACTGTGTTGAAGTGTGGAAAATGGTCTCATAGGAGTAACACTGAGAAAGAGACTGAAAGGGTGGTACCAGATACCGAGATCATGGTCTGTGAAGAAGTATTGTATAATCCTGAACTTGAAACGGTGATTGGGTGATAGATTATTACACTATCAAAGGGTGGAGCTGTCGAAGTCAGCAAATTGGATAAAGTCATTTCAATTAAAGTCGAGCAAACTTGGTTGTCTTTGTCTGAAAAGATGCGTACGGTACGCTATGACGTACAAGGTCACGCTACGGCGTGAAAGGGCGTACGCATCCACTACACGTGGCAGCAACAGTAATTGGTCTTTTACCATACATTCGCACAAACACGCATACTTATAAAATAGTACACATTAATGGTAGTTGCAACACATAGTCAGTTATGTCGAAATATAGTAGTATTTATATGTTATATTAGAGTTACATGCATATTAGTGAAATATACGGAACAGGTTGAAGGAATCATATCATGAGTGGTATCCTAATAAACCTCTTTACATTTGCTACTGTACGGTTCACTCTGCGAAGGAATCGCAGATTGCATACACAAGTTATGAATGACAGGGAATTATGAACTACTTAAGACTAAGGAATCTTGGCGGGAAGAGCCGAGCATAGCCCCTGGAGAGGTGACCCCTTCCTTTGGATTCCTTAGGAGGAACTAGCCAATGATTGACAACCCCTTGGACCTTCCTGAGACCTGGACCAATAGATGCAAGCTATACCACCTTCATTGTATTACTGTATTTCTGTGTGTATATAAGCAGCAGCTTCACATCTAGTGTTCAGGCATCTTGTCCCCAGACTTCAGGATTGAATGACTGCACACTGGATCCAGAGCGCCTGCAATAAGTAACGGCTGTATTTATTATCACTTCACTTGAGCATATTATTCTACTATTTGCGAATAAATCTTTGTGCGTTGGAAACACAAATCGAGGTTCGACAATCGTTATTGGTTAGCGACAATACGCACATAACACATCTAACAGCTGATTACCTAGCCCGTTTAAACCTATGTGTATGTTTTTTTAAAAACATTTTTGACAATTTATGTATATATGGTCATATAAAAATTAAGCTGAGCCATGTTTCTAAAAGCATCTTTAAATGTAATTTACCTACTACATATAATTGGTGATTGAAAAAACACATTGAAATGCAGTCAATTAAAAAAAAAACATGTATTGGCCAACTTTACAATGAACATATACATAGCTTTAATCTGTTACATATAAATGTTTTTATATGTATGTGTTTTGAAAAAAAAATTGTGGTGCCTAAATAAATCATTGACACTGTTTTTTAATCAAAATAATAAAAAAAAACATAATTATTTTGTTTTTCTCAATCCTTTACTCTCAAAGTCAATGTTGTTACTGTATCTATGCACCTGCCTCCGTTTGGGCCCAAGCAGTGAGTGTTGCTTGCCCTATACGGAAGGTGTTAAGGTCAAAAGCTGTATTATTACAGAAACAAGTCAGCCACAAATGAAATATTTTATCACATTTAAAATGAAGGCATTCTACAAGAGACATGCAGACTAAATTTGTAAAAATAGTGCAATCCATAGAGTTTTCAGTGTATTTTAGCAACTGGGGAAGACTTAATGCAGTCTGAAATGTAAAGTATAACTATGTATAATTTATACTTTTGCACATAAGCGTATTAAATAACAGTGCATAGTCTAAAAGCCTATCATTCATATAATGGAAACATAATGACAAAATAAAATAGTAAACCTATGTCCGAATCCAAATATCAACAATGATGAACAGTGTAGTTAGGAGTGATTTAATTTGTGTTTCCAAAAATTTAATATTGCCACACTAATAATTTCCCTTTTCCTCATCCACAGATGCTTCACATGAGGAAATAACATTTGACTGAGAGGACCATTTGGTACTTGCCTGAAAACTTATTAAACTTATCTGAAGAGCATCTATCACCAATATGTCATCCGGTTTCCCCTTGACCAGATGGAATTTATTAATTTACTTATACACTACATAGTCAAAAGTATGTGGACATCCATTATAATTAGTGTGTTTAGCCATTTCAGCCACACCCATTGCTAACAGATGCATACATTCAAGCATACAGCCATGAGATATTCATAGTCAAACATTAGCAGTGATATGGGATGTACTGAAGAGCTCATAGTATGCTGCCTTACCAACAAATTAGTTTGTTAAATTTCTGCTCTGCTACAGCTGCCCTGTTAACCTGTAAATGCTGTTATTGTGTTTCGGAACTGTCTAGGAGCAGCAACAGCTCATCTCACAAAACAGATCTGCAGAGTGCTAAAGTGCATAAAGCATAACATTTGCAACACTCACTGCCAAATTCCAAATTGGAAGAAACACCAACACAAGAACTGTTCGTTTGAAGTTTTATGGATTGGGTTTCCATGGCCAAGCAGCCGTCATTGGACTTTGAAGCAGTGAAAATGTGTTCTTTGTAGTGACAAATCACACTTCACAATCTGGTAGTCTGATGAATGAATCTGAGATTAGTGGATGCTAGGAAAGCTATTTCTATCTGAATTTGTGCTATGTTAAGCGCTCATTGACTTTTGATAGATGTGACTAAGGTTAATCGTAATGAACAATCTAGTGTCTAATGGTATGGCCAAGGTGGGTGATTGTTATGCACTTCTACTATCACCTCTACTATCTAATAACGGCCCAAGCATTTACGTCAAGCTCAATTAATCCGTTGGACCTCAAATGGCTAGACCAACTTAATTTATTGCTCACCATAAATTTATAATTAATCCATGCTTTCAACGGATTGGCTTGGGCCACTTAGTTCCAGTTTCCAGAAGGGAAATCTTAATGTTGCACTATACAATAGCATCAAATTTAGTCCATAAATAGACATAAGGGTACCAAACTAAAATCATGCAAGATCAATCAATTAGACAAAGCAATATCGATACAGTTGCCCACTCAATGGCTCATACTTATGCTGGGTACCTGGCCACTGTCAGATTTCGACTAACAGCAAGTTTACATTTTAACAGTCATATCAACCAGTTCTACTTCGATCATCATCATCACCATTTATTTATATAGTGCCACTAATTCTGCAGCGCTGTACAGAGAACTCACTCAAATCAGTCCCTTCCCCATTGGAGCTTACAGTTTAAATTCCCTTACATACACACACAGACCAAGAGAGACTAAGGTCAATTTTGATAGCAGCAAATGGACCTACTAGTATGTTTTTGGAGTGTGGGAGGAAACCTTAGCACCCAGAGGAAACCCATGCAAACACAGGGGGAACATACAAACTCCACACAGATAAGGACATGGTTGGGATTTGAACTCGAAGTCATGACGCTGTGAAGCAGAAGTGCTAACCACTTAGCCACCGTGCTGCCCCATGGAACATTGTTGAATGTGACAACATTGAGCTTATTGGATTTGCATAAAACATCACTTGCCATACCAGACAGACCATATTGTGATTATAATATTGAAATGTGTGTTCAATTCAATATGTAACGTATGGGACATGTCCTATACAATTGATTTATTTGCAAGATTTTAGTTAGGATTGTGTATTGTTCAATATTGTTAATGTCTAAGTTTTATATTTATAATTTATATTTTTATTTTATATCATATATTTTAATTATAATTTTGTGGTGAGCAATAAACAAATTGTTTAAGCAGTGGATCGTGTCCATAGAAGGCTGTAGCGATATCCAGATGATTACTGACTAGTCATATGATTAATCATCTGTTGTTGCATCAGACCTGAAATAAAAGAAATACAAAGCCAAACATAGCAAAAGATAAAGAGAAAAGGAATACACATTCAGAACTACCAGGAAACTGCTTATAAAATGTTAATTGGCAAGTCAATCAACTTAGGATAAAAAAGAAAAAAAGGAGAAAAAAAATGGAAAAAAAACTAAAGAAAAAATAACAAAGAAAATCAGACAAACAGTAGAAAAATACAAATACACAAATACGCATGAAGAAGTACATAGGGCTGAAACGCTTTGGTACCAGTTCTTGTCTTTTTTCAGCACCCCTTTTGCCAGACAAAAACCATAAGTAACAACAGTATCCAGAAGTGTTCCATGCATGCCAAGAGTTTCGAGGTGGAATGCAGGAACACAAAGTGTTTGCATCTGTTGTGAACGAAGAGACATTCGGCCAAATGTAATAAGTGACTTATCAGCAGTCCTAGTGGACAATTTAAGGCTATAATCATTTTAAAACAAACAAAAAAAGATTATCAATTTCTCATATTCATTCCTCTTTATTTTTTATGTTTTGTTTTTTTATATGTTTGACTCCATGTGTATCTGAAGTTGCAATAAATGTATGGGCTTTTATATCATCTATAACTGCATTGCCTCTACATGTCTAGTTAAGTAGGGTGTGCCCTTATGGTGTTAAATGCATTTTACTAAAAGCTACTTTTAAAAAAATTACTTAAAATTGGGTGACATTTAAAATTATTGTAACTATATTTCTAACCTTATGGGATTTGTTATTGTATTTAGATATAAAGAGCAATGAGCTGCTCTCATCTACTTGTGTTCGGACCATTTTATTCACTCTCAGGAGAAGTAAAGTTTGTCTCTCCTATTTGAATGCAAAATCCTTTGAATCATCAACTAAAGAACTAGTATAATCTCTCTGTAAGGAATTTTGTTGCATATTCCCTACTTGAGACAAAAAGAATTGCATTCAATATTGCAATTGTGGATCAAACTACTCATGTACAATTGTGGATCAGCCTACCCATGTTTTAGTGCATGGTTTAAAGCAGGCCTGTCCAACCTGCGGCCCTCCAGGTGTTGTGAAACTACAAGCCCCAGCATGCTTTGCTGGTAGACAACCAGTTGATAGCTGGAAGGGCATGCTGGGACTTGTAGTTTCACAACATCTGGAAGGCGGCAGGTTGGACAGGCCTGGTTTAAAGTGACCACTATAGTAATGTAGGCATGAACTTGAGTGAACCGGTTTATTATATTTTGATTAAATAATGTTTGGTGAGTGAATGCTAGGTTAAAAGTATTTGTGTTAAAAAAAAATGACATACTCAAATGCTAATTCAGAAGCCCTATGCTGGGCTAAATGTTCCTTAAACATCCAGAAGTTTAACCCACAACAGATTGCAGGGGCGAGGAAGGATATAACAAATTAACTTTTTGCAATTGAGCTTAAAGGAAGCGTTTGATGTGTAATCGATGTGTACATTTTGTCTTAACACGTAGGTCATGAAGTGTGGGTCGTCTCCTATAGACAAAGCATGGAGGGGAGTGAATCCTGGAGGACTGAACTTGATCTGATGAAATGAGATGCCAGTGTTGAAGAACCATTTTTTTGAATATTTGGCTATAAAAGAAGGCAGTTTGATTGCCAAAGAGCTGAAGAGTAATAATGAGTGTGCAACTGTAAAAATGCATTTTATGTACAGTAGACCTTAAGAACATCCTGATACATGTATTTCATGTAAAAAAGAATTATATTTGATTGTGATTATAGTATTAACAGCTGTTAATGTATGTAATTTTCTTTTCCTGTGGGTTTTGATGGGAATTTATATTGCTCATATGCATTGTGCACATCTGCATTGTGTTCTGTCTCTCTCCATATGGCAAGTGCCGTATAGTCAGAGAGTACTTATACCTGTACTCATAGCTAAACATTTTTTATATCTGCTTGTACTTCAAAACAGGCATACACGCATACATTTTATGTACATTTTTTTAAAAAAAATAAATTGCATTCACTTCACATACCTTGATAAATCAGGCCCCATTTCTCTGGGAGCTATAAGAATACATACACAAGATGTAAAGTGGTTGCCACAATGCACCCACCTCAATTTGGACACTTACCTGAGTGTTACTTGCTTGTTAACATGATATCTAAATGACGAATGCCAATGTTTAATAATTTAATACAAAAATAATTTTAACAGCACATTTTGAGGCATAACTGCTGAGTCAAATATTGTGTTGGAGTCCAGAGGACCAGAGATATACCACTGACTGCTACCTGTTTGCATGTGTAATTTCACAAATGTTTTCTCATCAATGTATAATATTAGTTAAATTAGTCTAATACCTTTTATTAAATCAGAAAGACAGATTAAATCATCCCATATGTTATGATAGACATAATATATGAAAAACATGGATAATGATTTTTCTGTCTCTCTTATATAGATTATGAATACACAAATCTCTCTTAATGTCTAAATTACAGGTAGTATTTATCATGTCATAGTCATTGATGCCAGAAAGAAAAAAGATCCCTCATATCTTGTAGCTTTTTTTCTTTTAAATTTGATACACTCCTCATTGATCACAAAAGTGTAGAATTTGATTTAAATAACCTGTCACAGTTTCCAAACACATGTAATTAAAATAGAATATATGAACCTCTTGGTGTACACTGGATAATTCTGCTTGTATGAGGCTTATTAAAGGCTGTAGCTAGTTTTTTTTTTAATGCAGCTCTGCAATGTACAGCTATTATAATTTATAACTGTAACAGGTTTTATTTAGTACTAATTACAAATCCAAATGAAACGAAAAGTAAAATCCTCCCTCTCTCAACCTCATATATTCTATTAACTATCATGAAAAAGGCATATTTCATGCTAATTTAATCCAGGGTTTGAAGCAAATCTATTAAAGATGCCAATGTATTTATGTAAAGACACACAGTTTGATATGTATATGACATTACAAACATTACTGTTAATGTTAAAATTAATTGTTTTATTTGTTAGATTTATTTGCAGATAAAACCCGCATATCTGGCATTTTCCTAAAGACCAGCTCTCTACAAGTCACTACTACCCAGTGAGACAACCTAATATACCCAATCCAGTCCCTTGTGTCATCTAAGGTGCCTCATTCTGCTGTCCCTCAATAGGACATATGTACCTGCATACTTTATTAACGGGACATTCCTGGTTTTCAGCGGCCAAAAGGGGCTCATACTTTCTGGGAGAATGGTCTGCTAAAAACGATTGTAGCATGAGTAGATCCAGGCACGGTTTGTGTAAATCAGGAGTGTAGCTTAATTTGTCCTAATTTTCGAATATGAATATTGGGACTTGTACTCATCTTGGTCAGAACCTTCACTTTTGTACTTATATACTGATGAAGATGGTGCATGGCAAAAATTTATCTCTATGCACTGGTTCTTTTAGTGACTGACCAAGGAAATAGAGGAAGTATCTCCCACCAGATTGAGGTACTATATTGCAAAGTAAAAGGTAGATGCAGGTGCACAAGTGTTGAGGTAGTGGGGACAAAGGGAGAAATGCTGCTGGGAGGGAGAACCTAATCTTTGCTATCCTTACAATTCTTCCACCTGAGATGAGATTTTCATGTCACCATATGATTAGAGATATTCACCATGTGGCTATACATTTATCATTAATCTCTTCTGCACCGGGCCGTGATGGCTTCATGGCCACATACTACAAAAAATGGCCCTTCTTTTGCATATATTTAACTCCATTCACCAAGACAGGAAATTTAAAGGGGGCATCACCAGAGTAGACATCGTAGTGATCCCCAAAGAATGCCATAACCCCTCCTATACTCTAGTTATAGGCCTATCTCATAAGTGAACATAGACCCCAAATGGCTAGCTAACAGGATGGCCTCAGTCATACTAACCTTGGTTCATCTCGACCAAGTGGGATGCATCCCTGGCCACCAAACAGCACTTGCAAGGTTCATATCAAATATGGAATTAAATAGGGCTGTTCCTTGTCTCCACTTCTCTTTGCCCTTACCATAGAACCCCTGGCAGCCTCCCTTTGGAATAACTCTGATGTCTCAGGAATCAACATTGACTCTCACGATCACAAGCTGGCTCTCTATGCTGATGATACACTTCTCACATTAAGCAATCCTTAGATCACTGTACCTATTATTGTCCTGGATGCAATCAGCAAGTATGGCTAACTTTCGAACAAAGTGCTCCTCTCCAACATCCCCCAACACCTTCTCATCTACTTAAAACTATTGTCAAATTTGGCTGGCAATCGCACAAATTAAGATACTTAGGGATCCATCTCACTATACACTATGATCAATTGTTCAAAGTTAATTTCCCACCACTAATTGAAGCTCTTAAAAATATGTTTGCTCCTGGGCATCCCAACAGTTTTATTTAATTGGTAGTGACTCAACGGTCAAGATGAATGTTCCCCCCAGAGTCCTTTAAATTTTCCGAGTCCTTTCCATCATTCTTCAGGATCTTCAGCAATATCACCTGCATTGTTTTGGCATCTAGAAGACCCTGAGTCCGCCTTAAAGTCCTCTAGAAATCTAGGCATCTGAAAAAGGGTGGCTTAGACCTCTCCTGTCTCCATTAGTATTATCTGGCTGCACATCTTACACAGGTTTTCCTGGCCCAGTCTCATACCCACAATATGCTCTGGATATACATTGACGGCCAATTGCTCCAAATGCATTCTCCTAACACACTTTTTTGGATGAACCCCAAAGATGGCCCCAAATCCTCACACCTCTGCGATTTTCGCAGACAATCTGGAACTACTGTTCCCGCACTTTTGAACTAGTAGAGGATCCCCTTTGAATGACTCCACTTTGGAACAACCCAAAATTCTCTCCGGGGCTTTCATCCAGCACTGGACAATTCACAACATCAACTTTTTCAATGACATTGCACCATCAAATTTCTTCCCTGAGTTCTCTGGACTCCATTATTACTTTGGGTTGCCAACAATTGCTTTTTATCAATACCACCAGATCCGCCACTTATACAGTAAAAAAATTAAATGTAGATCCTCCTCCAGTGGCCTGATCTCTACTTTCTATTCCATTTCATCAAACATGGCCTATTGACCAAGGAACTGCATGAACTTAGATGGGAGGGAGACATGAGTGAGCCTCTTAGCCCAGAGGACTGGCCCCCGAATACGTGTGGGGCTGGCTAAAAGCTCAATCTGTATGCAAGTTAAAGAGAACTAGTACAAACTGCGTTTGCACTGGTACCATATAGACTTGTTACCATTTACCCCTCCTTCTATTTCCTGTCGGCGCTGCGGTGTGTCGATTGCAGTGCAACCTGTCCCAACAATTTCAAAATCACAAACATCTGGAAAGAAGTCCGCAACTTAAGCAAGTCTACCTTCCACATAATCTCTGATCTCTTGTATCATCTTCTCCCATGCCCAGTCCCCAGCACACCCCCCGAAGCACACACACAAGTGCAAAAACTATTATTTGATCAGGTCACATCATCATAGATGCTGGGTGTCTCAACGGTCTTAATAGACCCTCCCTATTACTCAAGAACTTATCCTTAAAATATGGCAAGCACAAAACATATAAATTGGAGCACATCACCAGTATCATACATGACCGCCCACTCAATATTTCCAATAGCTGGAGTTCCTGGACATCTTACTACGCCAACAACCCATCGACCGGCATGTAATTATCCATTCTTTGTGTTCTATAAGCACTCTCTGTTTGCAAACCATTTACCGCTCTCCCTTTTATCCTTACTAACCTGGATCCTCCCCCACTTGATCTCCAACCCACAGACAGCACTTCCACCCCTGATTCAGTTCTCTTCCTTATTGAAATATTCTGCACTGTAAAATTGTCTATTGTATAGTTCACCTTTCTTAATGCTATGTATATAGCTTATTCAAATAGGCAAAGTACATCCTCATCCCACCACCCTCTTCCCTTCTCTATATAATTATAATATGTTTAAAAAATATATATAATTAATCTATTTTATACACTGGCGTTAAAATACTGTGCCTGATCTTCAAGGCTTGCAACCACATGTAAGCTGCTAGAGCCACACCAGTACATTCAAAACATGTCACCAGACTTTAAAAAATGTTTTCATTTCTCTATGGGAGCCCATTGAGTATATAGGAATGGTTAGCAAGAGTGGTTGCACCAGTATTGTGGTGTTTTATTCTCATTTCAATGGCTTATTCATTTCAAACTATAAATGAATATGCAATTGAAATCAATGTGACATTGACATGAATTAGTACCTGGGATTGCCCTCACTATCAAACAATCACAAGCATCTAGTGTGGTAAACACTTGTGATTTTATTGTTCTTTCCTGTGGATAAGAAATACAAACAAAGACTGCATTTATATTAAGGAGGCTTCAATTTTGGATTACAATTACAAAGGAGGTTCCAATGGATTATATTTTGCTGTGAATTACAATAGCAGATAAAGATACAAGTTGCAATTTTTGTCTTATATCTAGAGATGATTATTTGTGTTTTACAAATAAAGGAGATTTGTTCATTAATAACATGGTGAATGAGAACATGGGAATCGTAACAGAATGAACTGCCAGGAGCAATGTTTGAGGTGGGTATATAAGGCAAAGAAACAGGTGTAGGTGATGATCAAGGTAGAAGGTTAACTCCTGGAGATGAGGTGGGAATGTCCAAATGCAAAACAGCAGCACCACTGATAGCATAGAGGTACTGCAGTCCAGATACAAATTACAATCAGAGTCCTAACAGGCATTTGGTGTATTGATAAATCCATCTTAAAATGGATAGTTGTGACGGACATAAATATATATACATATAGATATATATGCATTTTTCACTAGAAAAATAAATAAATCAATATAACTGGACATTTGAAGTGATTAAATTTATATCTCAAAAACCTATTGGGAAGCAGGTAGTTTCTGAATGTCTTCCTGAATCATACTCAACTGGAATGCATGAGTTCTGGACATAGAGAACATCAAATTTCTTCTATCTAATTATATCTTAGGCCTTCTAAATGGTCAAGTAATTCTGTTTGGATATTTTTGTGGGGTCTTCATGAAGTTTTTCATACGTGGATATATCTGATACCAACCTAGTTGGTTCTTCTTGGTATTGATTTTTTCCAAATCCACAAAACCTTTACCCTTGTTTTCTATTTTAATGATTAGATCTCTGCTCTTGTGTAATTCCTCCAGTGAACATTTTTTGTTTCTTGATATATTAAATCTTATTTTCTGATTTCCAGGTTCGTCTTTTAAATCCTTTTTAAACAGTTTCTGTAACGTTTCCAGAAAAGGGCCTTTTGTGAAGCTTGAGACTAGGGTTTCAAGATTGTATGGGAGAAAAGAATGACTATTAAGGCACAGTAAATCACAATAGGTTTTTTAGCATTACATTTCTTCAAAGAAATTTTCCACACAAATCTTTGAAGGTCAATGTACTGAAAATGTCGAATTTGTGGGGGGTCGGACTGTGGTGAAAATTTCTGTCCTTTACTTGGGATAATGAGCTGTCCTCTGTTAAAGTAGTGCTACTTATGTTAAACATTTCTTCTGGAGAGTTTATTTTGTATTTCTTTTTCTTCTTCCTCCTCTTGTTCCCATTTTGAGGATTTTAAAGTCTTCTTTCTTTTTAATGTTGTGGACATTTTTCCCTTTTTATGCGGATCTCAGTGACAAAAATTAATTCTAAAAAATCTTCTGAATCTACAGACATGATTCTCTTTTGGTGTTTATCACTTCCAATTGATTATGCTCTTCATCAGATATTTTAGAGGTTTTCTCCTAATCTATTGCTTTTTATATATATTGCTTACATTAGAGTTTTATTATTGTTTTTGGATCTTGGGTCTTGGTAAGTAGCTGAAGTGTTTATCATTAATAAATGCTCTGGGTGGGATATGTGGGTAGAATATCCCTAATCAATGGCACTTTATATCTCTCATTTGTATTAGTTCATTGATAGCTCCTCCTGTTTTTGAATAACATTGGTGTTGTTGCACATGGTTCAATTGAATTTGTCTAGTATGGCTTGATTGCCTTTTGATAGTCAATTTTATTTTCTGATTTTGTTATTGTAAGCCTTCTAGGTTTCTATAAGTTTCTTCCATAATTTCTTCTTCTAAGTTGTCAATCTTGTTGTTCATGAGTGTTATCAATTTGTTCTAGATTTCACTATGTCTATCCCACTTTCATTTCACTCTCCATACGGAGGGCCAATACATGGGGTGGACAGCTGGACGAATAAAACAGCACAATCAAAGAAAAACATATTTGGTGAGAAGCGGAGGGAGAGAGGAGGATGCTGGGTCCTGGGCGCCGCCGAATTGGTAAGAAGACAGAAGAGATGACAGAAGAAATAGAAGAAAGAAGGCCAAGTATTGTAAGTAAAGAAAGGGGAGGGGAAATGGTGATAGGAAACAGCAATGGATGGGCAAAAGAATGAAGGAGGGGGCAGAGTGAGGATGAAGAGGGGCAGAGTGAGGATGAAGAGGGCACAGATTGTGTGAATGAAGAGGGCACAGAGTGAGTAAATGAAGAGGGCCAGAGTGTAGGGATGAAGGAGGGCACAGAGTGCGTGGATGAAGGAGGGCACAGAGTGTGTGGATGAAGGAGGGCACAGAGTGTGTGGATGAAGGGGGGCACAGAATGTGTGGATGAAGGGGGGCACAGAGTGTGTGGATGAAGAAGGGCACAGAGTGCGTGGATGAATGGGGGCACAGAGTGTGTGGATGAATGGGGGCACAGAGTGTGTGGATGAATGGGGGCACAGTGTTACAAATTTTATACATGTTGTTGTTTTATTTTATTTGATCTTATTCCTCTTAGTATTAGCTGTAAATTATTCTTTGACAGAAATATAATTGAAAAATTATATACAAATATTCTTTTCTCTTGGATTTATGTGTACTATGTTTGCAAACAACTTACTAAGTATTTCTGTCCTAACCTAAATACTTATTACGTTATTTTAACCTAACTACTTATAAAACGGTACTGCTCGGTAATTATTTTGGAGGGTTGCCTTGAAAAAATTATAGAGACTCTAAGGGTGCCGCAAACTGAAAAAGTTTGGGAACCACTGATTTAGTACATTCTACAGAATGACAGCTAGAATCTGGTTGCTATAGGCAACATTTCCACTTTTTCAAACCCAAAGTTTAGTAACTATACCCCTAAGACTCACATATTCTGTGTTTTGATACACAATTTAAATTACTTTTAGGAAAGAAAGCAGCATATACAGTCTTTTCTCATTGAGAATGCAGATTGCATCAATTTATTTGTAGGGGGTAGTCATGCTCTTCTATCCAACATAACTTCTTAATACACTTTCAATGTTGACTACAGAAAGCAACAGAAAGTTTGAATAGGAGGGGAGCTCATTCCACATGTCAGGTTCTGTGCAGTGTTAAGCGCCTGTATTAACTTGGCAGGCATATGCACCCAAAGCTGCCTCCTTCACCGCCTCTATTTTCGCCCAGCCCTTGTGTGCACTAGGATATGCCCAGATTTTTCAAGGGATAAATAAAAAAAGTTTCTCAAAGAGTGATTTGCTGTTAGTATGCATGAATGTCACATTCATTGCATGACACTTGTCAGTCTTGAATAAGGGAAATTATTTTTAGTGTGGCATGACATACTACTAGAGAGAGTAAAATGGGTACAACAACTTATTCTTACCTTAGCTAAACACAGCCAAAAAGACCAGACGAATAGTCAAATATCAATTTGTCCAACATTTATACATATGATTAATGACTTATTCTAGGCAACTATAGAGAACATAGTCCTGCCTCAGGGCAAACCATTGAAGTCCCCCATTAACAGCAATAGCAACATAACCCAGTAACAGTATAATATTCAAATACCTCCCAATATTTAACCACACACACACATGAATAACACAATGCTTTTATATTATAGTTTTAAAATGTTTCAACTATAATTTTCCTTGATTTTTCAGGAAAGAACATACTGCTACATGTCATTTTTTTACTTAGGACATAATCCTTCATAAACTATATAAAAAAACTTAACTATATAGCCATTTAAAACTACATTCCTCTGCCAGGCTTACAAATATTCCAGCAAAAAAAAAAAAAAAGAAAACAACAAAGTACAACAGGTTTTTCAGTAACAGCAATATCGGGGATCAGATGGCAAATGTGTGGAGAAATGGCACAGGATGAGAATGTGAGCATACAAGACAGATTCAGTGTCACATTCATTAGCAGCACATGAACACCATGGAGAGAAATATATCAGTTTTCAATACCAATACATTCATCTTGCAGACAGCTATTCATTTACAACATGCACAAGAAAACTAGCTCAATATCCTAGTTCTTATATCTCTACAAATGTGTGAGGGTATTTTTAGACACCACTCTGCATACATCTGCACACATACTCTAGATTTATATTCAGATATAATTTCTAATAAATACATATATCTAATGTTATACTTAGACAATAGCAAGTTCACTTACACACCAAAGTTTATGCACCATTGTGTATTGTGTTGGAAAATTTTCACTGCAATATCCTGAGTACACTTGTCACAGAGTCTAGGGTTTCACCTAGAGGAGATGCCTTGATGTTGGCAGGTTAGCTATCCCAATATAGCTAAGCTGACACATAGGGGGGTATTCAATTGACGGCGGGATCGCCGAAAATCCCGCGCTCAAAGAATATTACTGTTAATTCGGTAATCCTGCGCGTACCGTTAATACGGTAATTTACTCGCTGGATTTCAGCTCGCAGCTCAGGGAGCTGCGAGCTAAAATCCAGCGAGTATTTACCGTATTAATGATAATATTTTTTGAGGGCGGGATTTTCTGTGATCCCGCCGGTAATTGAATACCCCCCATAGTGATGTATATATTAGAGATGAGCAGTTTGAATTATGTGAAATTCGCAAAAATCCAACGTTGGGATTCAGTGTGAAACTGAGTTGTGACATGGTTTCTCCGCTAATCTCAGATCTCAAAACGAGGCGAAACATCATTTCCGTGATTTTTTCCGCAAAACTCTTGCGAGTTTTGGATCATCATCTTATATATATATCTATATATATATATATATATATATAAATATTTATTCTGCCCTCGTTCTCTCAAGTGCCATTTTAGAACAGACTGCGTGTAGGAAGGAGGTTTGCTGCAGTACTCTGCTCATAAAATAGCGTTCAGGGTGAACCAGGGACATAGGAAAGCAATAGAAACCTGTCATCATTGTTCTGCAGAGAATAGTCAGCTACAATAAATAAAACAAATGTAAGGAAAAAATGGCGCTGATGGTATAAATACTCAAAGTCTAGTTCTCCATAGTGTAAAATCTTCCCATTTAATTTCCACACATAAAAACATCACATATATAAAAAACACTTAAAAATTGGTAGCACTGAGCCCTGCTACAACGGAGATAGATGGACTCTTACCGTCCTTCCTTTCAAAACAAGCATGGTTGATGTTAAGTCCAATATCGCCAGCTATGTCCCGGGTAACACTTCCGCGATCAACACTGTCTGAAGAGAAGGGACGACGGATGGAATCTCCGCTGTGTGCGTATGACGTCACTCACCCCCGTCTGCCGACGCATTTCGATTGTAAATCTTTATCAAGGCGTGGTGAGTGAACAAAATGACAGTCTTTTATCTTACATCCGGACCAATCATAGACTTCCTCCGAATCCTCGTAGCATTAGTAGAGATCTGAAATCTGGGCCCCATGGACAAACAACAAGGAGATCAGCCGTCGTCCCTTCTCTTCAGACAGCGTTGATCGCGGAAGTGTTACCCGGGACACAGCTGGCGTTGTAGCAGGGCTCAGTGTTACCAATTTTTAAGTGTTTTTTATATATGTGATGTTTTTATGTGTGGAAATTAAATGGGAAGATTTTACACTATGGAGATCTACTTTTTTTCCCTTCTTCGGTTCCTATTTTGATGGAGTGGATATTCATATTTGAAGGAGTTTGTCACAGGAGGAGCATTTTCTGTTTGGTTCAATGCTTGAAATTTCACTACGTCTAGTAAGTGTACACCCTTAAGGGGTTAAGGAAATTTTCCCCTATCACGTGGTGCATGTGTACTATTATCTATACACGGGCATTATAGGGATAGCTTCCTGTGTTACATTGGAATTTACAGGTTACGCTATGTATGTTTCTTCGTTTCTTTTTCATGTTCATCTATGAGATCAATATTGGAGGATTGGATCAAGCATAGAAGAATTACATCATTATCATTATTTCCGGAGTTTTGGTCGTTTGATGCTATTTCATTATTCAACTTTGAGGACACTTTGATGTTACAATTAACTTTGTAGACTTTGAGTATTTATACCATCAGCGCCATTTTTTCCTTACATTTGTTTTATTTATATGTCTTTCTAGTACCATTGGGGATTGTGTACTGTAAGGTGAGAGGCTGCTTTTGGGTCTCATAGCGCAGATAGACCTCATTTTTGTGATTAGTCAGCTACAATAGTTTGCTGATCAATTACTTTTGATACTTTACACAGGCTAGTGGCTACTGGTTGTTGTTAATGCATTGCATTGCATATATAAAATAGTACTAGACAGTATATACAGACTGAGTTAGATAAATATTATTTTTCACTAACTAGTATATTCTTTAAGAAAATCAGTGCCTTTGCTGTTAGACTATTAACAGCAGAATCCAAAAAACTTTTACACTTGAAAGTTTTTCTAGTGAAAGTAATCTTATGTGGAGCAGTGAAAAGTGAAATAATTTTGAAAACAACTGGGTGTTTACATGCAGTTACACACCCCAAAAAAGGCTATATATTCTAATCTTTTCTATTTTTCAATACTTGTCTATTTTGAAAGGGTATTTCAGTGAAATCTATATTTAAAAAAGGGATTTTATGTTAGACTGTTTTTATGGGCATTTTCGACAATCAGTGAATCACATGTAGAACATTGCAGTGGTTACAATAAAAATTTCGTCTGCCATGCCCCCAACTGAAGCAAGCCCATTGGATAAATTAAACAACAAAGAAAATTTAGTGTAAGGCGCAAGAGATAAAAATGTTGAAATGCTACGCACACACTAAATTTGAAACTTTAAACAGGCATTATGGAGAGTGAAGAGGCAGTAAAAATCCATTGTCATTAGATGGATGCATCAGTAGATATTTAGTAGATGCCCAACCAATTGCTACCTAATTTGCTGTCACTATATTAATAAATGAGGATGCTGAGTATGAATCTGGCCTGCACCCCTACTACAAAAATTCAAGGTTAGCCACACAATATATTGCCAGAGTATTCATTAGTTGTCAAAAGCATGGCTTTCATTACCTTGTTGCTATATAAATAAATTAAAATGCTGAAAGATGAATGCGGCCTGCACCCCTACTACAAAAATTCAAAGATTAGCCACATAATACATTGCCAGAGTATTCATCAGTTGCCAAGAGCATGGCTTTTAATACTTTGTTTTATTTATATGCTCTGTGCCATAATGCTGCCCTTCTGATTCAAACTAGGGGACTCGTATATATTTATGGGGAGGGCAGGAGGAAAAATCATTCTTCTGGGGTAAGTTTCATCCAATCACGGGGTAAATGGGATTTCCCGAGTCTTGCAGCGGAGGGGATCCCCTAGACCTATGTATTTAAATATGAGTTGTATATAAAATATATTTATATGTTATATTATGCCAATAGTCACCCTTAGCACACATGCAAGTAGACTATATGGAAAAAAGTATACGGACGCTTGACCAGTAAACCAACGGGGACTGCAATGATATTGTATTCAAATACATATACTTTCATCATCATCACCATTTATTTATATAGCGCCACTAATCCCGCAGCGCCGTACAGAGAACTCACTCACATCAGTCCCTGCTCCATTGGGACTTACAGTCTAAATTCCCTAATATACACACACACAGACAGACACACAAACTAGGGTAAATTTGAAAGCAGCCAATTTACCTACCAGTATATTTTTGGAGTGTGGAGGAAACCAGAGCACCCGAAGGAAACCCATGCAAACACGGGGAGAACATACAAACTCCTCACAGATAAGGCCATGGTCAGGAATTGAACTCATGACCCCAGTGCTTTAAGACAGAAGTGCTATCCACTTAGCTACTTAGCCATACTTTAATATGGAGTTGGTCCCCCTTTTGCAGCAATAACAGCTTCTACTCTTCTTGGATGACTTTCCACAAGATGTTGGATTTGAATTTGTGTCCATTCATTCTATAGAGGATTTATGAGGTCAGGCACTGATGTTGAATGAGAAAGCCTTGCTCACAATCTACGTTTCACTTCATCCCAAAGGTGTTCGATGGGGTTGAGGTCAGGGCTCTGTGTGAGACAGTCAAGTTCTTCCACACCGAACTCATAAAAACATGCCTTTGTAGTCCTTGCTTTGTGCACTGGGGCACAGTCACGTTGGAATAGAAAAGGGCCTTCCCCAAACTGTTGCCACAAAGTTGGAAGCATTGCATTGTCCAAAATGACTTGCTATGGTAAAGCATTAAAATTGCCCTTCACTGGAGATAAGGTGCCTAGCCCAAACCCTGAAAAACAACCCCATACCATTATCCCTCCTCTAGCAAATATCACAGTTGGCATAATGCAGTCAGGAAGGCAATGTTCTCCCAGTGTCCGCTAAACCCATATTCGCGCATCTGACTGCCAAACAGAGAAGCGCGATTTGTCACTTTACAGAACATGTTTCCACTGCTCCACAGTACACTGTTGCTGTGCTTAACACCACTCCATCTGACACTTGGCATTGGTCTTGGTGATGTGAGGCTTGCATGCAGCTGCTCAGCCATGGAAAGCCATTTCATTAAGCTCCCGCCGCACAATTTTTGTGATTACATTAATACCAGTGGAAGTTCGGAACTCTACAGCTATGGAATCAGCAGTGCGTTGGCGACTTTTACGCACTATGCACGTTAGCAGTCGTTGACACCGCTCTGTGATTTTACGTGGTCTTTCATTTCATGGCTGGGTTGTTCCTAAACTCTTACACTTTCTAATAATATCACTTACAGTTGACCGTGGAATATCCAGCAGGGATGACATTTCACAAACTGTTTTATTGCAAAGATGGCATCCTATCACAGTATCATGCTTGAAGTCACTGAACTCTTCAGAACGACCCATTTTGTATCACAAATGTTTGCAAATGAAGACTGCATAGCTAGGTGTTTGATTTTATTAGAAATGTTCACTGCTCCCCATGTTTTGGTTTTGGATCTGGATTAAGTTCGTGTTTTGGTTTTGGTTTTGGCAAAACCGCCCTTGCCAGTTTTGGTTTTGGATCTGTAATTTTTAGAAAAATAGCTAAAATATGCGAAAACCACATAGCTTTTGTTCTTTTTTTGTTCCTACATTATTATTAACTTCAATAGCATTAATTTCCAGTAATTTCCAGTCAATTTTGACCAGCTCAAAGGTCACAATATTATTTTTCATACACTTTCGGACAAAGACTGCAGGGAGCTAGCTGGATGCTAAGCGACAGAGCAACGACACAAACATATGACAGTTCATTGCACATCTAGGAAACATTGCCACACAGCAGTGGCAGAAAAGAAAAGTGGTGCAAGATGGAATTGTCCTTGGGCACTCCCACCCACCCTTATTTAAGATATTGAAAAGGACATTTCAACAAACCAAGCACTCCAGCGACAAGCAGTGTCACTTTTGTGGCTGAAGTGCTTGGTTTGTTTGGGCCCCCACAAAACAAGCTACCAATAGCTTAGCTGCCTTAAACCTAACAGTTCTGTCAATGAACTCTACATTGTTAAACCATGTCTGCTCATGCTGCATCTTTAATCTTCCTCTCCTCTGTGGATACCTCCCTCTCATCCCTGACGAACTGCCAAACTTATGTAGACACAGGAATGGATATTATAACTGGAGTGGCATTAGATCTGCTTCAGACAGACTGTGACACAGATCATTTGGACAGCATGGAATCCGTCATTTTGAAATATACTGCATTGAACAGAGATTTAAAGCACTATTTAGTTGCAGTTGAGGAGATCGTACTTAAGCTAAAACGTGACCCACCGGATGAAATCCCGAATTTAAGAACGCTTGTACATGAGAGATACACTGCGCTTCAGAAGAATAATATGGAGGAGGCCCTGAGGCAGGACGATAATTATGTCCAGTTTAAAGAACAGGTTAAAGACCAGAGAAAATAAATGGGTGTATCACCGGTCCCTGCAGTCTAAGCTTTGAAAGATAAAGATAAGGAGATCGCCGTCACACAGAGCTCTGCTATAGCACAGTTGGAGATGGTGAAACCAGTGAAAAAGAAAGTATGTGGTCACACATATGAGAGAGAAGCAATAGAAAGGCTGATTGAAAATAAACTTCAGAATGCTAAATCTGGTGTCCAAAAATTGGCTGTGATCAATCTGACATAAGTATATCGGATCTCGTTCCAGACAATGCACTGAAAAGAGCCATTGAAATCACTGAGCTTCGAATCAGCCCAAATTCCCAAAAGATTAAAATATAGCTAGGTACTTTCGACGTAAAGTGCAGATTACAAACACTTTGTGTAATACTGATGAAACAGCAGCAAAGTGGAAGGTTTTAGTAAAACATATACACGTCTATTTAGACATCCATGCTTACATTAATTCTGCAAGCAACGTTGTTCTTTGTTAATAAAACTGTTGTCTTTATACTGTTACCAAAAAAAATAATAATAATCCTTCACCATTCTTTGGATGTTGATAGTAGGATCAGGTGGAGTTAAAACAGAGGTGTCACTAATTTTGGTCAATTATTTTACAGTAGACCAGGCCAGATGTCAAAATGTTGTGCTGAGTCATCTACATCATTAATAGATGTCTTTGCGTTTTGCAAAGCACACAACAGTATATAGCACATGTAGGTAACATTAGCACACAGCGATACCTGAAAGGAAAAGTGGTGCAAGATGGAATTGTCCTTGGGCCCTTCCACCTACCCTCATGTTAGATCTTAAAAAGGACATGCACACTTTAACAAAGCAAGCACTTCAGTGACAAGGAGTGTCACTTCTGTGGCTAAAGTGCTTGGTTTGTTTGGGCCCCCACAAAACAAGCTAGCAATGGGCTTAAGGCAGTGCTGTTAATGAACTCTACTGTGGCAAGATGTTGATGTCATCATCCTCAGCCTCATCCTCACCCTCATCAGTGTGTTCATCATCCTCACATATTATTAATTTATCACCACTGGAATAGACCATTACAGAATTCTCTGTATTTTGATGTAATTGGTGGGAAAGGCCTTCCTCATGGGAATTGTAGTTCATTTTTATGAACATCACCTTTTTCACATTTTGAGGAAGTAGCCTTCTATGCCGATTGCTGACAAGGTTCCCAGCTGTTCTGAAAACTCTTTCCGAGTACACACTCTAGGGTGGGTAGCTTAGGTAGTGCAAAGCAAATTGGTACATGGGTCTCCAATTTCCCTTTTCCTCCCAGTATGTAAAAGGACTGTCTGATGTCTATTTCTATGCTGTCGTTAAACTAATCCTCCATCATCCTTTGGATGTTGATAGTAGGATCAGGTTCAGTTACGGCAGAGGTGTCATGTTTTTTGGTCAATTCTTTTAGACCAGCACAGATGTCAAAATGTTGTCCTGAGTCATCTCTATCATCCCTGGGTCTCTTGGAAAAGCTATGCTTTTTCCTAGCAGCAGTTGACTGAGAAACTGAAGGAGGAGATGCCATCCGGTCACGTAACACTTGGGCTGTCATCTTGCTCACCAGGAGTTCCTTGCATCTCTTGAGATCATGCTCAGTTAGAAACACAAAGAAGACATAGCTCTTAAACCTAGGATCAAGCGCAGTTACCAAAATGTAGTGATCCAATTTTCAAGAGTTTGATAACTCTTAAAGTTTGGCGAAGCAAATAAAGTACTTGATCTACAAGTCCGACATACTTAGCGTAATTGCTTTGTTTCATCTTCTCCTTCAGTTTTTCAAGCTGCTTTTACAAAAGTCTAATTAAGGGAATCACTTGACTCAATCTAGCAGTGTCTAAACTCACTTCACAGGTGACTACTTTGAATGATTTCAGCACCTTGCACAACACAGAAAGTATTCTTCACTGCGCTTGAGTAAAATACATCCCCCTCCTTTCCAAATGTCATGGCTTGTGTAGTAAGCGTGGATGGTTATTCGCTGTTCCCCCATCCTCAGAAGCATATACAGGGTGGAAGGGCAAATTCAATTTCTCTTGTAGCTACTGCAATCTCCTACATGCTGTTGCCGAATGCCAGAAATGTCCAGATATTTTACTGGCCACAGACAGCATCTCCTGCACGTCCCTATAATTTTTTAAAAAGCTCTGCACCACCAAGTTGATTGTGTGAGCAAAACAGGGAAAGTGATAGAATTTACCCAGCTGTAATGCTCTCACAATATTGGTGGCATTATCAGAAATTAAATATCCTGAGGAGAGCCCAAGTGGGACAAGCCAGGTTGCAATGACATCCCTTAGTTTTTCTAACAGATTGTCAGCTGTATGTGTTTTCGTGAAGCCAGTAATATACCAAGTAGCCTGCCTCTGAAAAATGTGACATACCTGCGTACATGCTGCTGCTGCTGTTCCTGCTGGTGAAGGCAAAACACCAACCCAGTGGGCTGTCACAGTCATATAATCTTTAGTTTGCCCAGTTCCGCTTGTCCACATATCTGTGGTTAAGTGTACAGTGGGTAGAATGCCATTTTGTAGCCCAATAATTACATTTTATGAACCTTCTGGTAGATGTGAGTAATAACTTTTCTAGTAAAATTGTTGTGATGGAATTTGGTAACGTGGACACAAGACCTCAATAAACTGTCTAAAACCAGCTCCATTAATAGTGGATATTGGATGCAGATCTAATACTAGCATAGTTGCCATGTCATCTGTGATCCGCTTTGGAATCCTCAATTTGTGTATCACCAGCTGCACTTGGGCTGCTCATCCACACATCTGCAGAAATGTTGAAAGGAGGCTTCTTTATGGGTACAGTATCAGAAAGGTCAGGCTTACACATAGCACTTGTGGATAGACTCTCTTTTGGGATTTGTGTTATTTCTGAATCTGAACATACATTTTCTTCTAATGCCTTACTGTTTTCTTCCAACTCAACTTTTACACATAAAAATGTTTGGGCACCACTTTTGAGTCAGAATGACAAGGTCTTGCTTGGTCATGACTGACCTTAGAAGAAGATGCCTCAGTGACGGTTGCAGAACTAGCACTCATAGAGAAAGGGGTACACTCACTCTGACCCCAGGGCAACTGGGACGCCTCACACTGGTGCAGCGTCCCAGCTGTAATAAAATTACTGCTGACTCTTCAGTGGACGTGTTGGTATGTTCTTGGACCAATTTCTCCTATCTCGGTACTACCAATTTTTGCTCATAAGCTTTTACTACATTGAGTTAAGTCCTGGGGGCATCCGAGTACCTATGAGTGCGTCCAACTTTAAGAGAAAGGCAGCTGCTATAGGTGAAGACCTTTCCTGCTAGTTCTAAAAGCTTATGACAGTTACTATGAAGCTGTAACATTGTAAAGTATTGTATCCAGGGACTAGTGGTGTAATAGCAATCTGACTCTCCACTGTTTGGTTTTGCTAATAGTTGTTAGCTGACTTACCGTTTTCGTTTAAATAAAAACTGTGACCTTTGCCAATTTAAAGTGGTGTCCCTGTGGCTATTTATTTGTTTAATTACAGTAATAGTAAGTTAGAATTTGTGAAGAAGGTTTGGATGCAATGAAAGGAAGATATCAACACTATTCAGCTTACTATTCTTTTAATTGAATCAGAGAAAGCAAATGCAAGAATTGCAAAATTACAAAATCCTTCATTAAAACAGCTTGCTGCAGACTTTGGCCAAGATTGGTGAAAATTGGGACCGTTGGGAAAGGAACATTAGAAAATAGATTGGAAATGACAGGAAGTGAATGCTAATGTTATAAATAGTAATATAGGAGCAAAAACAGCTCAAAATGACATTATTTTACCTATATTTTTACATTTTTTGGTTTAGAATCAATGCCGGTTTCGAATTCAAAACACAAAGGTCAGCGTACATCTCTAGTATATATTGCTTCTTTTAAAAGGCTGGACTAGCTTTTGTTTTCACATACACTGTTGTCTTATTTGTCGTGACAGCATTTTCTCAAGCTATTTTATTTGCATATTTCATTTATTTAAAGCACCACTGATTTCTAATTTATTGTCTGGTGTGATCTATGAAGACACTTGCAAATTGCAGAGTGTGTGTGTGTGTGTGTGTGTGTGTGTGTGTGTGTGTGAGAGAGAGAGAGAGAGAGAGAGAGAGAGAGAGAGTGAGAGAGAGAGAGAGAGAGAGAGAGAGAGAGTCTTAACAGCATAGAAAGATAGATAGATAAGAGAAGTGTGTGAGTGATATTTTAGTAAACATACAATATCTCAGGGGTATTTCTATTTCTAACTAACTTAGATATAATGACATAACATAGGGAACAGGTGCACATTTTATGAGTTTAACTACATTTCTTACAGAAATTATTCTCTTCATCCATCTTCATAGAACCACAAGTCTCTTGTTGATGGTGATAAATGTGGTACGGAATTTGTAATTAATAAAATCGGCAATATTTCACAGATATAGTAAGTGTAGCAGTGTGAGACCAGCAGAATTTGCATGATAGAAAGCATTTAGTATTTCAATATAGAAATAGAGCAGTTCCTGATATGAGCACTGATCTGTTTGAGCCTGTCCCTTTCAGTCTACATCAACTAGGTGCTTAAACATAAATTATCATCTCTACTACCTGAGCGTGTCCTGGAAATACACATTTATGAGGTACTGCACATTATTTTTAAACCAGCCTTTTAATATGTAGACTTGTACTGAATTTTTTTACACAACTGAAAACACGTATTATATCGGAGATTGTCATTTTAAGAATACCCCACCTAAACTCAAAGAATAAATCAACACAGAATACAGTTACTTCTCAGGATAATGTCAGGAATGGCAGTTGGTTCAATACCTTTGCAAGACATGTTTAAATAATGTAAGACATGTGTGGGTTTCTCTTTCTCCCAGAGATCTGCAGCAGAAGGTAAATGATAAAACTATGTTGAGATAGAATTAAGTTTGGGTGACATGATTATAAGTAGAGATGCTCACTGACCCCCGTGTTTTGGTTTTGGTTTTGGATCTGGATTACCTTCGTGTTTTGGTTTTGCAAAACCACCCTTGCGTGTTTTAGTTTTGGTTTTGTATGGTTTTATTTTGCTATTTTGATTTAAAATCAATGTTTTTGGGCCTAAAATAACCAAATTTAGTGCTCCACCTGTTTCTTGGATAAGTAATGTAATTGTAAAGCTAACAAATTATTCCAAAAACAGTTTCATTCCTGGTAGGCCTTCATTAATTCTACACACAAACCAGATTGTCTTCCTCTCCATCTATAAATATTGGCAATGCAGCCATCGTCTTTGGATGTATACTACACCCTACACTTATACTTAAATATGTAAAGAAATGGACACAGGCAGTTTGGTTTCTGTCTCTCTAGGCCCCCCTCCAGTTGTTAAAAATACAAAAAAATTCAGCCATTATAGACTGTACAATATTAATAGAAATGGACAAAGGCAGTTTGGTTTCAGTCTCTATAGGCCCCCCTACATTTGTAGAAAATACTAAAAAATTCAGCCGTTATAGACTGTACAATATTAATTGAAATGGAGAAAGCCAGTTTGGTTTCTGTCTCTCTAGGCCCCCCTCCACTTGTATAAAATACCAAAAAATTAAGCCGTTATAGACTGTACAATATTAATTGAAATGGACAAAGCCAGTTTGGTTTCTGTCTCTCTAGGCCCCCCTCCACTTGTATAAAATACCAAAATATGCAGCCGATAAAGACTGTACAATATTAATTGAAATGGAGAAAGCCAGTTTGGTTTCTGTCTCTCTAGGCCCCCCTCCACTTGTATAAAATACCAAAAAATTCAGCCGCTACAGACTGTACAATATTAAGAGAAATGGACAAAGACAGTTTGGGGTCACTCTGTGTATGACACCCTACCCTTAAGGAGAAATTGCCCAAACAGCAGCCTTTCAAGACGGTACGTGATATGGAAATGCCCCAAGTCCCTTTCCTCTTTGGGGGTAGATTGCACCCTACACTTACATAGAAAGTTTTAAAAAGATGTTATCATCATCATCTTCAGCTTCATCCTCACCCTCATCAGTGTATACGTCACAGACTATCAATTCATCGCCGCTTGAATCCGCCATTAGAGAACAGTCAGTGCTTGGGTGTCTTGGATGGTGAAGGCCTTCCTCGTGGAAGATGTAGTTCATTTTTATAAACATCATTTTCTCCACATTTTTGGGAAGTAACCTTCTACGGCGATCACTAAGTTCCCTGCTGTGATGAACACTCATTCAGAGTACACACTGGAGGGTGGGCAGCTTAAGTATTGCAAAGCAAGTTTGTACATGGGTTTCCAAATGGCCTGCTTTTCTTTCCAGTAAGGAAAGGGACTGTCCGACATTTTTTAATATCAATTACCTCTTGAAAGTAATCCTCCACCATCCTTTGCATATTAATACTCAAATTGGATGGAACATAATCAGAGAGAAGAAAAGAAATGATCAAATGGGGCTGTCACACTTCTGGTATCACAAACGAACCCAATAGCCAGGTATTTCTGAATTCAAAAGGATTTATTTTGGTATACAAATAAATCTCCAGAGTCCAACAAATAAAGTCCAAAGTAACAAGAGTATAAAGGTCTGGTGGAAGTATCAAGTACTTGTAGTCCAAATCACAAGGAGGCAAGGTTCTGTGGAAGCATCTGGTTCAGATACAAACACAATACTCGTGCAAAGGCTTCATAACAGGAAGTGCCTTTTCTAGGCCCAAACAGGAAATGGGATCCAAGATGGAATCTTCATGAGACAGTCCCGGCCATCTTGGATAAGGGCTATTGTAAGGGGAAGTTCATTTCAGAGATCCAAGATGGAAACTTCATTATGCAATCACGGCCATCTTGAATGAGGGCAAAACTAAAGGCAAGTACATAACAGGATGCCCCCTTCTCAACGACGTCCTCTGGACGACTTAGGACCAGGCTTCCCAGAATGCTGTCGATGAAATGCTTTTACCAAAAGTGGGGCATGAACATCCTTTGCAGATTGCCAAGAGTCATCTTCTGGCCCATATCCCTGCCAACGTAGCAGATACTGTAATTGGTTTCGAAACATACGAGAGTCCAGGATCTTTTCGACAATAAATTCCTCATGCTCATCAACTTGAATTGGCTCAGGAGGAGGCAAAGAGCGACCAGGAAATGGATTCTTAACTGAAGGTTTTAGTAATGATACATGAAAAACAGGATGTACCTTCATGGAATCAGGAAGATCCAATCTAAAAGCCACTGAACTAATCTGTGCAATGATCTTATATGGACCAATAAACTTACTTCCCAACTTAGCAGATGGTACCTTCATTTTTAAATGTCTAGTTGACAACCATACTTCATCACCAATACTAAAAGTTGGAGCAGCCCTTCGTGATCTGTCAGCATCACGTTTATATCTTTCTTGAGCAGTTTTCAAAGTCTCTTTTAATAATTCAAGATTATTTTGCATAATAATCAGTCTATCTTCCACAGCAGGAATTGGAGAGTCACAAGGTAGATTGGGACAAATATTTGGATGATATCCTAGATTAGCATAGAAAGGGCTAAATCTTGTAGATGAATGTTGAGAATTATTGTATGCAAACTCAGCCATGGGGAGGATATCAACCCAATCATCCTGTAGGTGACAAATATAACATCTGAGATATTGCTCAAGTGTTTGGTTTGTTCGCTCCATTTGTCCATTTGACTGTGGATGAAATGCAGTGGACAAGTTCACCACAATGCCAAGGGATTTGCAAAACTGTTTCCAAAATCGTGATGTGAATTGAACGCCTCGGTCTGACACCACATCATTAGGAACGCCATGCAAACGAAAAACTTCTTTTATAAGTAAGTCGGCTGTTTCTTTTGCTGTAGGAGTACCCTGGCAGGGTATAAAGTGAGCCATCTTTGTCAGTCTGTCAATTATCACAAAGATAGTGGTCATATTCTTAGATCTCGGAAGTTCTACAATAAAATCCATGGAAATGGAATCCCATGGACGTGTAGGTATTGGCAAAGGTTGTAGTAGTCCAAAAGGAGAAGCACGAGGAGTCTTAAATCTGGCACACGTTGTACAAGAGGATACATATTTTGCTATATCTTCCTTATAGTTGGGCCACCAGAATGAACGGCTTAACAGTTCTTGAGTTTTCTGAAGTCCTTTATGGCCTGCTAATTTAGAGTCATGGAATAGTTGCATGACCTTTAACCGTGCTTTTTCTGGAACGTATAGTTGATGTGCCATATGCCAGACTCTGGTGTCATAAGATAATTTAACATTTTTTGGAGGATTCATGAGGGTAGAATCCATATCATATCCTTTCTTGATCTCTGTTAATAACTCCGTTGTACATATAACCCCCAAAAAATTTGAATCAGGAATTATTGTTTGAACAGGCTTTACCTGTTGAGGATTCTCCGCATAGGCTCTTGAGAGGGCATCAGCTTTTCCATTCTTCGATCCAGGTCTATAGGAAATTAGGTAATCAAAACGGCTTAAAAAGAGAGCCCATCGAGCTTGTCGGGGAGATAATCTTTTTACTGATTTAAGGAATTCCAAATTCCGGTGATCGGTGAGGACTATCACTTGATGCTTTGCACCTTCTAAAAGATGTCTCCATTCTGAAAAAGCAGCTATAATGGCAAGAAGTTCTTTATTTCCCACATCATAGTTTCTTTCAGGAGCAGTCATTTGCCTTGAATAAAAAGCACAGGGGTGAAGTAACATTTTTTCTCCTACTCTTTGTGAAATTACTGCTCCTATAGCTGAATCTGATGCATCAGTTTCCAAAACAAATGGGAGTGTAGGATCAGGATGAATTAATATAGGAGCTGACGTGAACTTAGTTTTCAAAATGAAAAAGCTTTATCAGCTGCTGGTGACCACTGAAAGGAGGAAACCTTTTTTGTGAGCTGAGTAATGGGGGCAGCAATTCCAGAAAAGTCCTTTATAAAACGTCGATAGAAATTAGCAAAGCCCATAAATCGTTGCACATCTTTGATGTTTTTAGGTATGGGCCAATCTACCACAGCATGCACTTTACAGGGATCCATACACAGTCCTTGAGGGGATATAATGTAACCCAAAAAATTTATTTGAGTACGATGGAATTCGCATTTCTCCAATTTGATGTATAATTGGTTTATACATAGCCGTTGTAAAATAATTCGAACATGTTCTTGATGTTCTGGTAAAGAATTAGAAAAGATAAGGATATCATCAAGATATACAATAATGAACAGATCAAGCAAATCTCGAAAGACATCATTTATAAAATGTTGGAAAGTAGCAGGGGCAACCCGAATGGCATCACGAGGTACTCATAATGTCCATACTTTGTTCGAAAAGCCGTTTTCCATTCATCACCTGGTCGAATGCGTATTAGGTTGTACGCTCCTCTTAAATCAAGCTTTGTGAAAATACTTGCTGTCTGCAGTCTTTCCAATAATTCTGGGATGAGAGGAAGTGGATGTCTGTTCTTTGGAGTAACTTTATTTAATTCTCTATAATCAATGCATGGCCGCAAAGATCCATCTTTATTTTTTACAAAAAAAATAGGAGCCCCTGCTGGAGATTTTGAAGGACGTATAAAACCTTTAGTTTCATTTTCCTCCAGGTAAGTCTTTAGTGTCTTTAATTCAGGATTAGCTAATGAATAAATCCGACCAAAAGGAATAGCAGCCCCAGGTAATAGATCAATGGGACAATCATATGGTCGATGGGGTAGTAATTTGTCAGCATTTTGTTTGTTACAGATATTTGCAAAATCCTGATATTGAACAGGCAATTGTTCCTCCACAGGAGAGGGGGACACTGAGATCTGACTCTCCTCCTGTGCAAGCGGGACCATACCGATAGGATCTTGAAACGTTAGGGTTTGAGACTCCCAGTTAATGGCTGGGTTATTGTTAGTGAACCAAGGGAGACCCAAAATTATGGGAAAATTTGGAGAAGAGATGAGAAAAAAAGTGAGTTCCTTCTTATGATTGGGTTCTATCATCAAAGACATAAGTTCTGTCTCATGTGTGATGAGACCAGAATTCAGAGGGGACCCATCAACTGTCTCCATCATAACAGGGGTCTTTCTTTCTTGAAATACTATATGGTTTTGTTTAGCAAAATCTATATCCATGAAATTACCATTGGCTCCTGAATCCAGCATTGCCATGGTTGAAATAAGTTGAGAGTTTATCTCAAGTTGTATTGGTATTGAAAAATGATTCTTTATTCTTCTGTTCTCTCTCTCCAATGTAGACAGTGAAGAGATTTGAGGAATAATAGCATTCAGTTGATGTGAGCAGCATGAAATAATAGATTCCTGGTCAGAGTCTTTAGGTTCCATTAATGTAGCAACTGTCTTGCGTGGTTGTTGAGAACAATTAGAAACATAATGTCCAGATTTACCACAATACAAACAGAGATTTTCTTGTCGTCGTTGATCTCTTCTTTCAATAGAAATCTGTTTGCGAATGGTATCTATTTGCATTGGCTCAGACTCCTCAATTTGTTGTGTTGCAGGAGTTCCAGAGTAATTTGATATCGCTGGTTCTGGATAATTAGGACGAGTCCACATGGAACCCCATCTATCTTGTTTCCTCTCCATTTGACGAGCATCAATACGAATACAATGTTTAACAAAGGCTTCAAATTCAGTGGGTGCATCAGCTCTAGATAATTCATCTTTAATGAACTCAGATAACCCCTTTCGATAAACAGACAGCTTAGCTGCCGAATTCCAATCAGTGTCCAAAATCCATCTTCGGAAATCAGAGGTGTATTCAGCCACTGAACGTCTTCCCTAACGCATTTTTAATAAAACTGACTCAGCAGTAGCACTTCGATTTGGATCATCAAATATCTGGTTCATTGCATCCATAAAATTAGAAAGATTTTGTAATATAGGACTTTTTGCTTCTATCAAAGGAGAAGCCCATGCCAAGGCATCATCTTTCAACAATAAAAGAATACAATGTACTTTCTGTACCTCAGTCAAAAAATAAGTAGGATGTAAATCAAAATGCATATTACATTGATTAATAAAACCTCTGTATTTTTTACGATCACCTGAGAATCGGGCCGGAGGTAGTGGGAGTGTGGGCTGATGTACTGCAGCTGAAGGTGCTACAGCATTAACTTCTTGAAGCCGCACCTGTAGTTCTGTAATAACTCCATTTTGTAGCGTTATTTGATCTTTGAGTTCATGAACATTTATTTGCAACTCCGTTACGTGTTGATTTTGCTGTTGAAAATTATTTGTACACTGGGTCTCCAGTTCTTGAAATTTTGCATGAAATTCCGGTAGTTGTCTTGAAGCAGAATGCATGTGGAAACTCAGATCCGAAAGTCGCTGTAAAGCAGATGGTTCTGACCCAGCGGGCTCCGTCATTTTGGGCACGAGTATCCTGTCACACTTCTGGTATCACAAACGAACCCAATAGCCAGGTATTTCTGAATTCAAAAGGATTTATTTTGGTATACAAATAAATCTCCAGAGTCCAACAAATAAAGTCCAAAGTAACAAGAGTATAAAGGTCTGGTGGAAGTATCAAGTACTTGTAGTCCAAATCACAAGGAGGCAAGGTTCTGTGGAAGCATCTGGTTCAGATACAAACACAATACTCGTGCAAAGGCTTCATAACAGGAAGTGCCTTTTCTAGGCCCAAACAGGAAATGGGATCCAAGATGGAATCTTCATGAGACAGTCCCGGCCATCTTGGATAAGGGCTATTGTAAGGGCAAGTTCATAACAGAGATCCAAGATGGAAACTTCATGATGCAATCACGGCCATCTTGAATGAGGGCAAAACTAAAGGCAAGTACATAACAGGGGCACTCAGATGAATAAGATATTGGTATTCTAATGATTAGATTCTGTTAAATATTCCTTTATTATTTATATTTAAAACATTCTAATAGTGAAATATAAAAAATGAATAATGGATCAAACTGATTGAAAATAATACTGATAAAATGGACAATAATAATTGTCTTACCGCATTACTACTCCATAGACTAATGGACTTGCCTTATTACCATGGATACTTATCATATGATTAATTCCAGTAGTTATATAATTCCCTGATTTTCTAATTTATAACATTGCCTACCAATTGGCCTCTCCTGATTAATAGTGCAATAGGATTCCTCTCCTTGCTTTTTATATACCTAGTGCCATATATGTATCAAGACAAATTAGTTGGATTTTAATTAAGTCCACTCATCTAATTATCTTGGGCCAAAATATTATTGAAAAATGGGCCTTGAAGTTGTAATAAAAATTGGCCCTACAAAATATGTGAGCATATAATACAACTCATCAGAGGGATTGTACCTCCACCTTAAGGTAATATTATGATTATACTATATGCGCTGTTTAGGCTTCAATTATTCCCCTCATGCAGCATACTTGATGTCACTAGTCCCCTCTTATATAACAGGACTGAAAGTGCACCGATCTCTGAATATCTAGGGGACACTGTCTGTAATAACGGTATAGTTCTTATAAATGTATAAACATATGCCATGCTCAAAATAAAGGCACGTATTTATAACCAATAAGCAAATTAACTCTTTATGAGTGGCACTTAATTTGTATGAGATCCATGTGTGGCTACTTTCATGCTAGTGATTCATACACCGTTTTTATTGCCTAATGCGGATCTATACAGGCAGCATAAAGAAGTCTGCACTAATGGTTACTATAATCATATGTCCTGCTCAAAATAAAGGCAAGTCTTTCTGACTCTGGAGGCAGGTATTTATAATTTTCAAATATCGCGAGAACCGAGCCCCGAGATCCGACGACGTCACAATGACATTCGGCCTCGATTTGGAATCCGAGCGGGCGGGAGAGTCCCGAGCCTACTCGGCTCGGTACTCGGATAGGCAAAGTTCGGGTGGGTTCGGTTCTCGGGGAACCGAGCCCGCCCATCTCTAATTATAGGTGACATCTTATTCAGCAACCTTCTTTTGACGGACTAAAAATATTATTACAAATTGTAAAAGTGAGCACATACAGTTTCAACTAAATTTCAAATTCTGGAATAAAATATGCTCCCTACATTGTAAAAGAGAAGACGATGAATACATCAAATTTTCTTAATATGTGTCAATTCTTTTGGATGTCTAAATGGCCATCTTTGGAATGGACAAGATAAGCATTTGCCCAGGACACCTCAGAGTTCTAGGCTGCACCCAGGATCAAATACACTATTCTGATACGATTTGTTACTAAATGTATGTTTTAAACAAACTCCTTCCGACCTTGGCTTCAACATGGACTTTACCTCACATATTTTCACTTACGACTTAACGATATTGCCAATGTACTACAGCAGGTTAACAATTTCATAATCCAGTACACATAAATGTAGGCAGAATTGTTGAAAGAAGCATATCAGGAAGTGAGCCTTATTAATAGTGGTTTACTTCTCAAATCGAATCAGAATAAATTCAATACTTGCAAAACAGATTCTAAAACGCCATCTGTGGCAACCACAGGACAATACAACCCATACAAGAGAAAACAAATTTGGTTTTACTGATCATAAATTCTTAGAGTAAACAAGTTTGATTTTATTGATCCTAGGTAACTTGATGCACTTTTATTCTGAAATAATATGGATTAGAATGTTTGTTTGTAGGATACAAATAGTTCTTTGAAAAAGTGAGTTAATAATCGCTAAGAGGCCTTTGAGATTTAAATTGTCTTTTGTATCATACTTCTAGGTATCTTAACAATTTAACATCTAATACTTGCAATACTAGCAGTGTCTTCTAAGGTCCTCTACTAACGATACACTATAATGTGTTTGCATTCAAATTTATGCTTTGTAAGTGGAACACCATACGCCCGGATCAGGATTTATTGTGATTGGTTGGTGTTTTACATCTCTACGGAGCTATTAAATTATTATATATATATATATACATATATATATATATATATATATATATATATATATATATATATATATATATATTATAGGTATTTCAAATTGGGCATTGACAAAAAAGAGAAAATGCATTTTACCTATGCATGGATAGTTAGAAATCATTCTTAAGATTTAATTTTGGATTATTCAGTATTGTAAAATTACAATTTCTTTCAATAAGTGTGCTAATTTTATAAAAATGTTACTTTATGGGAACCGGCATATGGGTCACATAACCACTCTGACAGAATGAGATATACTATTTAGAGATTCATTTATATTTATTATCATTTTTAATACAATTATGTACAATTATTCTTTATTATGTGTCTATTCAGTCATTGCTACTGTTTTTCCCTCTTTAAGGCATTATTAGCTGTTTCCATGGATCTTGATAATGATGTACGATGGTTTCACTACGTCTGTTATATATCTACTCCTCTGAAAAAGTCTCAATTAAAATGATCAAACAAGATAGAATTTTAGCTGATTATTTACTGTTTGTATGATTTTTAGGACTTTGATATGACATAACCATCAGCAACATGGTACCAGATGAAAGAACTATTAAGCCCAGAGACTGTGAAGTTGGACCATATTATGCAAGTATTCGGCTGCTAAAGTCCACTATGGTTTGCTTAAAATGCATAGCGTGGATGTTTCCCTTCAGCCACATCATTCCAACTTATAAATAATAAACTTATCTAAATCAAAAAAAGACACGGATACCAATTTAAATTTGGAAGAAGAATTTTATATTTATTGTAATAAACTGAGAACTAGGTGGCGGACAAGAGCAGGGCAGTCAGACTATGCAAAGCCAATAAAGGTTGAAAGGTCAGACCATTATACCAACCCAGGATTACACCTTATCTATTGGCCGGTGCTAAAAATCTGTCTGAGCAGATTGACTACACCTCCTCTGTAACTGCTGGAATTAACCAGACTATATCGGCTAAGGGGTCCTCCTCACAGGCGGACCAACAATATGATGACACCGAGAGGGATAGTGACCTGTGACTAGATAAACCCAGCACCATATGCTAAGCTACTGACTGCAATGGGGTTGATGAAGTGGGAAATAATGTATGCACGAATAGAGGAACACTTGCCAAGGGTGGTATCCGGATGCAGGAACAAGAGGTATCCCAGAGCACTCTGAGGAGTAATAAGAGAGCATGAAGCCCTCCCCTTTGCCTCTATTGGTTATTCCCTTCCTGCATGTATCACTTGAATGGTGAATCCCTCTGTCACTCACACTCACGCTTTTAACTATGTTCTGGCTAAATGCCTCACTTTAACATGTTTAGCTGCATTCAAACTATTATTTGTGATGCATGTTTTGAAGCAGGCTTTTTAGTACTTATAAGTGGTCTCTTTATCACATATATAAACTATGGACAGCGACTCGGGTTACATACATAGGAATTTTAAGTTCGGTGGATCAGTGATAGAAGTGGAAATTTAGAAGTGCTAGTATGGAAATTACATTTTGAAATGAATGTCCAGGGACCACCTAGGCCTACCGAAGGTTTAGGGGTTTTGATAGAGTGAAATTCATTTTAGATGCATTTTAGTACTATATAGTACAATATTAAACATATTAAATGATGCAAGGCTATTCATCCTGTTTCACCCTCCTCTTCTGTGTCTAATTACCATTCCTATGTGTCCCTCCACCGCTCCCTTATGTCTCCTTTGTGTACTTACATTTTCCCTCATTTCTACATATTATAATTAAACATTCCAAAATATCTCACTTATATCTTCCATGTTACCCTTTATATTTTCCTGATCTGTTTCCTTTATCTCTCCCTATGTGCTTCTATATTCATTGCAGCTATCTCCCCCTCTCCCCTTCTACCTGCTCTCCCCTGTGCCTCAAATCTTGCTTCTCCATCTATCCTCTCTATCATTCCCTAATCCTGCTTCTATTATTCTCTCTCATTACTGAATTCACACTTTTGAACCTTCCATCATCACACTTGTGACCCATCACTGTGCCCCCTCCTTCATCACACTGTTCCCTCTCCTGCTCTGTGCTCTCTCCATATCACACTGTGCCTCCTCTCTAATCAGTGTCCCCCCACCATCATCACCACATTGTGTGCCCTCCATCACATTGTTGTCCCCTTCATCATTGCTGCCTTCCCTCCTTCATTGTTTGCCCTCCATCACTTTGCTGTCCCCTTCATCAATGCTGCCCTACCTCCTTCATCACATTATATGCCTTCCATCACATTGCTGACCACTTCGTTCTGTACTTACCTTTCTATGACCTTCTTTCTTCTCTTCCTCTTCTTATTTTTTTCTGTCTTCTTCTCTTCAGTCTTTTCTTCTGTCAGTGTGCTGACTCCTCTCCACACCGCTCATCACTGAGAGTGTCAGGATGTGACGGCGTTACCCCCACCACGGTCATTGAGATGGGAGAAGAGAGGAGGGCGCTGAATCCGGCACCAGGTAAGTATTTATTTGGCTGGCAGACAAGTAGGGAAGGCAGAGTGGGTTCCTCTTAGGCATAGTGCTCCCCCGCCTTGCTTACCCCAGCCCTAGCTACCTGTAATGAAGTAGAGCTGAAAAGTGATGATATGACATATTGGCACATACCACCCCACTTCGAGCACTGCTGTGAATGGAACATTCATTCCTAAATTGACTTTTCAGCATACACAAGGTTTACTGTTGCACATTGTTTCCCAATTGGTAGTACTGACATGCTGCATGTCAATAAGTAAAGGTTTTCTATCTATTCATAAGGAGTATTCCTATTTGACATAATTTGCTCTTGAGCAAGGATTTCTACTTAACGGTATAAATGTTTTCGTTTGTACTTGATCAATAAATTGTTGCATCAGATCCAATGACAGTTTATTTTATTTTTATTGTGTTTTATACATCGTTATTGAATCACTGATCAAGTTAAGTGCTGTATCTTTGTGTTTGGATTGTTGCGTAATGTAGCAGCATAATAATAATAATAGTAAGTATGAGAAGTAATGTGAAAGAGCGAGAACTGTTTTACTTTTAATGTTTATTTTTAAACAGAAATGCACCCACCATCAGAGAAAAAGAATATAGTAAATAAAGTTTCATGATTTTTGCTTCACACATTACATTTTACCATCCACTATCATTAAAATTCTCTGTTGATCTTACTAGATAATTTGCAATCTCTTTTAAAACGAGCACTGAAAATTGAGCGTACGTGCGGCCATACTTAAGTCCAAGTGTATTTCAAGCTATGTTGCCAATTGAATCTGGGTATAAATCTGTCATGCCTAAACACTACTTATTGTATGTTAACGGACATAACAGACTGCAGGATACTGCACATGATATGTGCAATATAAAGTCCCTTCAGAACCTATGCAAAAAGAAAAAACATTGCTTGCAAACAAAATGTTCTGTGCTATCTACTGCCATGAATTTTTCGGCACTGACACCTGCACTGTAACTGGTGCAAAAGATACAGGTAAACTCAAAAATTGAAATGGCCGCATCTGCATTGGCATGCCCCTATTGTACATTGTCTATGTTCATCTGCCCCTCCCCTCCACCCATTCCCACCTTCAAGTCATAGGCAGTAGTGTTCACTGGTGTAAAGTCAGTTTCTGAGCATTAGCAGAGCTATTTCACACAAGATACAGTACGCAAAGGGACTTACATCCAAAGATGATTTAGGCAAACATTCTCTAGAAATATGTAGTACATGGAAATAGAGCAGTGAAATAAATTTTACATGGTGGATATAGCATCAGCCTACAATTCTCTTTAAAACTCAAACTTATGGATCTCAATTAGAGTTTGGCATTTGCACCAGATAAAATACATTTTGATGCACCATGCATGACTCAAAGCTTGTGCCCCCATATTTAGATTTACATGTATTTTGGTCTTGCAGTCCCTTGTATTTGTACAGGCAGATCAGAGGCCTCCATGTGAAAGTTCTGTAAAGTAATGGCATGCACATGCAGATTACGCTTAGAGATGCATCATATTAGAGTTAAATAGACCTTTTAGGAGGCATATCACATACATGCTATTTTTTTTAATTGATTTTGCTTGTTTGTTAGGGCAAAAGTATTTTATTTTCATTCCTTTCTTTTGGCTAACATGGCACAAAGCATTAAAGGTCTTAGTAATGCCCAGATAGGTTTAATGTAATATAAGCTTTTCATCTGTAGATATGGTTCAATATTACAGAATAGGGAAGTTAAATCTCTCATGGGTTGTTCCTTTGCCAAGGAGACTCAGCGGTACTTGCAGATACCTAATTTTGCCACCTAGAAGAGCTCCACAAATCACTGACTTAGCTTCTCAGATTGTCTAGCAGATTGTCTATAATATATAGTTTTTCATTTTCTTACTATGAAAATCATATTGTGTGTTTATGTGTATATGAGTTTATTTCTATACTTATAAGTATCTGGTCAATACCTGCTGTAATATTGTCAGTGTGGTCATTTGAGATCTTTTAAAAAAATCCATTGTCTCCACATACGCATGACAAACACTTTTGTGGCTCTAAAAATGGACCAGTATACCTGCATATTCCAAAATGGTGAGACAGAGAAAAGAAGATGATAAAGATATTCCATTTTCTAATATATTATCTTCACTTTCAGCCGTGTTTTAATCAGTTTTAGTAAACAAAAGTAATAGTTTCCTTCCCCACCTCATATATATGAGGCTGGTAAAAACTGTTTGAGTACCTGAGAAGCAGCTCATATTTGCATTTCAAATGCTGTGAGCCAAACTTCCTGTGGAAGGTTGGTTCCACCCCAAAGAGAGAGCTCATGAAACACAAGGCAAAAACCTCTCTATGTTCTCTGTTTCCACACTAAGAGAACATGGCTGTACCTGAAGGAAACTGTAAGTTGAATTGAATGTGTGTTGCTTGTCCTTCTTTTGTATTGAAGAACACTGGAGCATGGGTAAAATTATTGCTTGAGTTCAGAGTATCCCTGTTTTTTCTCTATACAATGTGGGCAACTCCCTCTTGCACCTCAGTCTGTACTTGGAGAGTGCAGAGGATCTATGTCTGTTTTTGTGTGTGTATATATATATATATATATATATATATATATATATATATATATATATATACACACACACACATATATATATATATATATATATATATATATATATATATATATATATATATATATATATATATATTTAAGCATGTTAACTAACTAGCATGTTTCAATGGCCTCTGAGATTTGTGAATGTTTCTTTTAGGTCTCTCATACACAGTCTCTGTTTCATCAACCTTGTCAGACATTTCCTGGGAGACAGTCTGTTCACTGTAATTAAGACTATTAGTTGTGGGATATTCAGACATGTTGTCTTCTTAATGACTCTGTTGAGGTTATAAATCTTTCCAATACCTTCTAACTTCAGTTCCTCACTCTTGCACTGTGCTTTTCTGCATCAATGTTTTTAGTCTCCGAGACAGACTTGGGGCTAGATTTACTAAACGGTGGGTTTGAAAAAGTGGAGATGCTGCCTATGGAAACCAATCAGATTCTAGTTTTCATTTATTTACTGCATTCTACAAAATGACAGCTAGAATCTGATTGGTTGCCATAGGCAACATCTCCACTTTTTCAAACCCGCAGTTTAATAAATATATCCCTTGGTCTCCTGGTCTAAGATCAGACAGAACATTTTCTGTTTCTCCTGTTGTCTCTCTGCTGAGTTTGATTAATGTTGAAACATGCGTTTTAAGCAGTTCTTTATGTACTGGATTTGCTTTAATTCTCCTTCCCATTAACATTTGCTCTGGATTAAGTCCGTTCTGCAAATGTGCACTCCGATAAATTAAGAGACTTTTGTAGAAATCTTCCTTACTATCATGTGCTTTCTTCATAAGGTTCTTTACAATTTTTACTTAACTATCTACCAGTGCATTTGATCTGATATAATTGGGAATTGATGTATTGTAAACAAGCTCCCAATCTACAGCAAATTCATGCAATTGATCACAGCTCTACTAAATGTCATTTATAATGTCTTCTCCTCCATTACAATCAAATAAGTCTGTTCCTACTTTCTGGTATGGTCTCTCTACATTGCATGAGGACTCAGTGGCTCATGTTGTTGGCTTGGCCTATATGTAAGACACAATTTGCATGTAGTAACTGCTTGCACTATGTTTTGGTTCATTCTTGGCCACTACATCACCTCTCTTGCTCTTCTCTTACATTTCTCTTCGACTAAGTGGCCCTCATGTATCTTGCACAACATGCTTTTTCTGAGTTGTGCAGATTTAACACATCTATTTCCTTTGTAAACAATGTTATTGACTACAGTAAGGTCACTTTGGTACATCCAACAATCATAAATAGATGGTGGACAAGCATTTTTCTCTGCTGGCCATCCTTTTAGAATGACTCTTTTTAGCATTGTCATTGAGTCAGATGAATCAGTTTCCCTTCTAATTTGTTCCTGTCTTGTAAGGGACACTGGAAGAAAAGCTACAATCATGTTAACATATATTTCAATCTCGTTGACCATCTGACTTATAGGACTTTTGCTTTTGTCCACAGCACGAGAAAGCATGTCAGCAATGCACATATATTTACTAAGAGAGTACTGCAATTGTCCATCATATTTTTGCAATCTGATAAGCATTTGTTGAGTTCTCATGGGACAGTCTTGTGAAGATTTGGCCATGATAGCTACCAATGGCTTGTGATCAGTTTCTATTGTAAACACTTGACCATACATGGGTGGCCAACATAGAATGAATGGATATGCTTTGTGAATGAAACTATAAGCCACAAAAGATTTATGTATACTAGACATACCCAGCCACTAACTAACTACTTCATGATTTCATATATTTAACAATCACTCATATATATTTATACATAAATGCTGCACTTTTATAATTAATAATTTTATGAAATGTTTAAATCAATAATTTAATATATATATTCATTCTCATTACACTAAAAAAAGCCCCTTTCTAATTAGAATGTTTAGTTAAGATGTACAACTTTGCAAAATTTAATAAAAACTTTTGAAATGCAAAAAAAACACTGGACCATACACATATTGATGAAATCTTTCATATGCATAAGTAATTGCAAGTAATTCTCTCTACTTGGGTATACATTGTTTCAGAACTTGTCAATGCTCTAGATGCATATGTATCAGGCTGACATGTCTTTTTATGTTCTTGCAACAACACTAAACCTGGTCCAAACTGTGAAGCATCTACCAAAATCCTTATTCTTTTTGCAGGATCAAAGATTCTTAGTACTGGTTGCTCTGTAAAAGCTTGTTTTAGTTTCTGCCAACTCTCTTCTTGTTCAGTAGAATCGACTGTTCTCAGAGTTGAGAGATAAATGTTCCTAATTAAGTAAACATCCCTAGGATTCTTCTGATGTCACCTTTGTCATTGGGATGCCCCATATTCACAATGGCTAATATTTCCCTTGGGTCAGGATTCCCACCTTAACATGAGACACCATTGCCCATAAAAGTAAGTGTTTTCACTGCAAACTCACATTTGTCTTTGTTGAGCTGTAAATTCACTTTCCTAGTGAGTTCCATGACTTGTTTCACTCTGGAGTCATGTTTTTCTTATGTAGAACCGCAAATGATGTCATCCATCATTGTTTCAATACTTGGAATATGTTCAAAAGTCATGTGTATGCTTTTGTGATACAACTTCAGGAGCAGACAATATTCCAGTTGGCAACCTAAGGAATCTGTATCGATTTTCTAGTGTATTAAATGTACACCACTTTGAACTGGCTTCCTTTGCTAGAACTATGATGATGCGTTAATTCACTGAACTAGCAAACTGCAACATGATTTCATCTCGGTTGGTAGTGATGCCATCATAAAGACTTTCTTTATTTAGTTAGATTTCTTGCAGGACCTTAAGTCTAAAATTGGCTGTACGTCTTTTTCCACAATCAGTAAAGATGCTTTCAACAATTTACTTTTATACAGACTGAGCAGGTACATTTAACTGGAATGTTCTCGCCAGTATAGCCTGTCACTTTCAACTTGGCTGGATGAATCTTTGATTTTACTCTCAAAGGGCCTGAATCATTAAGAAATGTAAGGCAATAAATGGAGTAAATAATCTCCGGGTACAAACGATGTTGCAATGCAAGTGTATGTGCAAATTAGTTTATTATTTTGCACATAAGTTAAATATTGGCTGTTATTTTTTATCTAGCACACAAATGATTGACGGCTTTATTTTTTCACTGAAATTTAAATTTGATCTAGGAATGCCCTATGCCAACTATAAGTATGTCCCCACATTTTAAATGTACCACCCCCTCCATTGCAACAGGTGCAAAGTTACTTTTATGCTTTGCTCTCCTTAATAACTCAGGCCCAAAGTCCTATTATCATGCATAGATATCAAATTCACTAATGCACTGATATCAAGCACTGATATCAAGCTTAAATGGAATAACAGCCTTATTCACAGTTAAAGGTAAAATCCATTCCTTCTTATCTGCAGAGCAAAGGTCAATGGAATATACAACAAAAATTCAATATTATCTTGTTTCACACTATGCACCTTGTTTGTATTTTTGTTCATTTGACAGTATTTAGCAAAGTGATTATTTCTACCACATGTCATGCAAGATTTGCCATAAGCTGGGTAATTTCTAGGGCTGTGACTGCTTCCACATCTGCTACACAGTTTTCTATTTAGCTGCATTTTATTTTGTTTCATTTTAGCAAATGGCGGTTTGTTCGGTTACGTTTTGTTCACCACGTGTACTGCGCCATCATTTTCTTTATGCAGTTTGTTTGTTTGACATCTAGTCATTTCAGCGGCTCTACACATATGCGCTGCCTTGTCTGATGCTAAATCTTGCTCTCTTAGTAATCTTTCTCAGAGTCCATTATCTGGTATTCCACAAACAATACGATCTCTAATCAGCGATTCCTTTAAATCACCAAACTCACATGTTTTGCTGAGTGATACAGTTCTGTCACATATGCAGGGCCGGATTAAGGGAATGGAGGCCCCTGGGCTAAGGGGGCCTCCATTCCCCCATGAGGGCCCCCCCCCCGTGATCCGAGCTGCTCCCCCGTTGATCAGAGCCGCCCCAAGCGACTTACCTCCTTCCCGGTGCGCTGTACGCTCTTTACTGAGGAGATCTCGTGAGAGTGAGAATCATGAGATCTCCTCAGTAAGGAGAATACAGTGCGTCAGGGAAGGACCGTATTATTATTATTATTATTAATTTTTATTTATAGGGCGCCACAAAGTATCCGTAGCGCCGTACAAGGACAAACAATGGCACAGTACAAGGTGAAACAGCACAGTACAAGTAACAGTAAGCACTATAACTCTGGGGGCTCAGGCACAGCATGAAAGAGAGGGAGGGAGGGGAAAAGTGAGTATAGGCAGGTAACTATGGCAAAAGAGGGTGGGCACGGATGACAGGTTGAGAGTCACTGAGGGGAGCGAAGAGAAGCGAGAGGAGACAGAGGGCAGAGGGACCGTAGTGAAATTGCTCAACAGCATTGATCGCGCCTGGGGTGCCTCCGACCCCGACCGATCAATAATGCTGCTGAGCACTTTCAAGGGCCCCCTGGATGTCCGAGGCCCCTGGGCTATAGCCCAGTTAGCCCTAGGGTAAATCCAGCCCTGCACATATGGATCAAAACTATCTGCTTTCTTCTGACCACAAGTGAAAATGTACATCTTTCAAATGTCACATTCTTCAAACTTTTGCATTATAGAGAATAAGACCATATATTGTCCCTTAGAAAACTATTATAAATGTCCAGCACAACCTCCCTATCACATGGAGTAATATGGATGCCTTTGTTTTATCTTCCTCATGGTCTGCACCAATTGCAGCAAGGTATACATTAAACCTTTGTTTAAATCCAATTCTCAGACAGATTACCAGACATTTGTATGCGTTTTGAAGGAGTCAGTCTCTCCATTGCTTAGTCACAGTTGCTATGTGACAAGTTCAGTTCAGAGCAAATTTTTAATCACTGTTCAACACAGACAAGCAACCTGCAGAATCTCTGCACACTATGAGCATCAATAGTCCTTGAAAACCTCTTCTGACACTATGCTTTGTTTGTGCTTCTTTTGTATTAAAGAACAATGGAGCATGGGTAAAACTGTGTGCTATTTTTATTATGCCATTACAGAACTACAACATCATATTAAAACCACACCCTATTTCCCAACCACCCCTTGGTCCTGTGACGATCAGTAATGAAAGGTAATTTAATGTGAAACTTTTGAAGTAATGCAGTTATTGCTGGAGAAATTGAGTTCTTTGGATGATATTTAATATAGCAGCAATGTAATCCATGCTTTCAATAAGACTGCCATTTTAAATTAATAAGATCACCATGATTGGACAAAATGGCTCCTGTGTGAGATAAATAATATCTATGTTGTAATGGTAATAGTTTCATGTGAGATAGGTAGAATGTGGATAGTGTGTAATGGCTATTGTAATGCATGACGAAGTATACACTCCACATTTTTGGACTTTGACTGAGATAAGTGAAATGAAATAATAAGTGAATAAATGGTATAGTGAATGTGAGTAGTATGAGATATAAGTTGCCTTTGATGCTTATATTGTTGTGAATTTTTTTGGTAGATTGGAAGGTGTGGCTTAAAATGGAGATCAGCCTGAGGGTATCTCCCACAGTCCCTCACGTTGTACCCTTCACAATAGGTACTGATTGATACTACACCCTACCACAAAATACAAGCTTAATCGCACACCTTTACTAAAATAGTTGACAAACACAATAACTTAAAGGTTTATAACACAGGCAATGAATGTAATGTATTGTATGAACATATGTGCTATACCATCTATGCTTATAGAGTAAACGAAACCTGTTGAGTTTGTATAATATACTCTGTTTGCTGTTTAATTTTATATATATATATTTTAAATTATGCTACATAGTGTTCGCAGTTTTTCTTGGAAACATAAGAATATTATATAAATATTAGTGGATTTAGGGAAAAATAAAAATTATATTTCTTAGGTTAAATCAGAATTACCTTTGCAAGGTCTTGGTTGATGGTAATAGTCTAATAACGTTTTTAAGTGGTCATCCATATATTTTCCAGACTAATAATTCCCTATACCTCCTTTAGCACCCTTTTACACAAGACTACTGAAAGAAAATGGGAGGAAAAACACTTCTGTGTTTTTTTAATCGAAATAAAGAGAAGACTGGGAATGTGTATATGGGGCACTCAAAAGGTTGAATTATCTTAAAATCTGCATAGCACTTTAATACAAAATAAATAAAAAATGGTGTCAGTGAATCACTGCATTAATATTACCAATATAATCATCATATAAAAAAATAGCATAAAAATACATAAAATGTATCAACTTATGTAGAAAGCAATGCATATTGAAGCATTAGAATATACATATTAACAGGACTTATCCACAGTCGATATCAGATGATCAACAGGAGAAGTAAGCCTCGGGAAGCCAGCAAGCACTAACTGACGCACATGTCACACGTCTGGTAAAGAATCAGGAGGCCATAGCCTATAAAGTCTGAGAAACATGCAGGGAAACAAAAAGGAACATACAAAAATGAGAAACAGTGTGAAACATGTGTGATAAGGATCAAATAGCATTTAGCAACAAACAACTTATCTCTCTTGGAGGGGAAACATCAAAGTGTTCTAGGGAATCAGAGTGTAGTCATAGGTATAAAGGTTCAGAGGTTCCCAATGTGATTGAGGAACCAGATGTAGCATAATACAACAAATCCAGAAATCAGACTTGAGAACAGGAAACAGAGTAACTGAAACATCCAAAAAGAAATTAACAAGAGTCCCATAGGTGGGAAAGTGGATCCAAAGGAGACTAATGAGGAACATCTTACGTGATAGGAGGAGGTTTCAACTTGGAAGAGTTGGGGTGCCAGATCTGCCTTGAGTCATCTGAGGCAAAGGATCAAATGTCCAGGAGATGATGATGATACAGGGGGTCTGTAGATTTAATTTGCAGAGCATTAGTAGGGCATCATCGGAGGTTCGAGCTGTTAATACTCTACCATCCATTTGGATTTGGAGGGAGAAAAGAAAGTCCCACCTGTATTTTATTTTGTTAATTTGTATGTCTTTCATCTCACTCCATTTAAGTAGAGTTGAGGAGGCTCGGTCATGAAAGATTAGCACTTTAGTCCAATCCATTGAAATCTCTGGACGCCTTCTCGCCTCTCTGAGAATTTGTTCCTTTGTCTTATGGTAGTGTAGGTGGAAAAAGATGTCCCTCGGACTGCTGGATCCTGAGAACATGGACGGAGAGTCCGATAAGCTCTGTCAAGTAAGAACATGTAGTCAGAGATTGAGGGAGCCAGCATACGAAAGAGACATAAAAGGTAGTTCTCCAGTTGAGGCCTTTTAAATGATTTAGGGACATTAAGGATTCAATGGTTATCTACCCCTATTACATGAGTCTTTTTGTTTGTCGGCTAGTGTATTCACTACGGTACAATTATAAAGTGTAAATAATAGTATGAACTCATATAAAATGTTTATAAAACACAAGTTCAATTAATAGTTCCACTATATAAATTAAACCCATGATGAACCTACAGTATTTTACATACTAAAGCAAAGGTTTAATTCCTCTATAAAGAATCTATATCAGGTCAATGTTTCCTTGATAGACCTATTAGCTCTGGAAACAATGCATTTAGGAATCATGAGTACTTAACAGCAAATTAAATTTTCTGGGTAACTACATTCAGACTAATAATTTTGATGAACAGAGCCTGATTAACCTGACTAGACTGCAGCCTAGGGCGTTAGACTTTTGGGGAGAGGGCAAACAAGTTTGGGGTGCAGATTGTGACAGGGAGAGGTATAAACTGAAATTCATTTTGAAATATGAAAGAATAGTCGTTCTCCAATGTAAAAAGAAAACTGTATTGGTAAACAAAAAGTCATCTTTGGGTCTGTGCTTGAGCATAAGCAAGAAGGAGAGACAAGAATTAGGACAGAAAGATGTGTGACAGCCTCTCCCCCTTCAAATCTTCACCCTCAATAGTGCTTAATCATCACTCCGTTCTGCCATACTGTTTTGATTTTAATCAAAGCGAAATGAGTGACAAAGTGGAGCTGAGTTTCGAAAACACTGACACAAGGGAAGGGTCGGTGAAGGAAACCGGATTTAAAATTACAGACAAATTCATTTTTTGCTATGTGTATTAGCCTGGCATGAAAGGCGAGGGGGCGCAACAAGCATATTAGCATAGGGCTGCCTGAACCCTTAATCTGACTGAGAAATATATTTAAATGATAAAAGAGAATTTATAATGTAGCAACCAGATTTGCAACTAATCTGTTAGGATACTGTTACTTTCCATATAATACAACTATCTTTTTGTTACAATGCTGGGTAATGTTCTGTCAAAAAGAAAAGTGATGATTTAATTTGGACATCATACCCATACGCGGACTACAGTTGCATCTCTTGCAAATTTACAAACATATTTCTGCCCAGTGTAATTACAGAAAAAATGGACATATATATCTCTACGAATGCACTCTTAGCATTGGGAACCACTGGAAACTTTTTGTGGTAACTACCAATAACACGATAACTCATAGATAGTTGGATATACTATAAACTGTAGTGACGGAGAAGTTACAGCACACAACTTAGTGAATATCTACTAAAATGCTTTAGTTACATTGAAATTATATGATGGGATTGTTTATATGGTTAGAATATACTATCTACATAAGAGGGCTAATATAATAAAATACAATATTGTAAGTTTATATAGCAACAGGGCCCAATTACAGTGATCACACTGACTTTTATTCAAATTTGAATTCACAGTTTTCTATATTGCACACTTTCTATACTATAATTTTATAGAGAATATTTTGAATTGAGATGTTACCACAGTAAACGGATTTAGGGCATATCAATAAAGATGTAAGTTTTAACATTATTTTACTGTGCACCACAATAAAATAAGCACAATTGTTTCTTGGTATACCTCAGATGTCTATTAAGTGGTAATGACTTGTGACACCCCAATAACACTATTTATGCTAATGGAAAACATATAAGATAAGGAAATAATGGGAAAGGTAATATTGAACTAAGCAACACATTATGAAGTGTGGTTGGTATTTTTGGTCACATGTACGAGAAAGAAGCAGTTGAAAGATGACCGAAAACAAACTTCAGAAGGGTAAATCCGACACTCTGACATGACTATATCGGATCTTGTTCCAGACAATGCACTAAAAAGAGCCATTTTCATTCACAGGCCATCACTGGGCTTCGAATCAGCCCCAATCCCCAAAAAATTAAAATATAGATAGGTATCTTTGGCGTAAAGTGTAGATTACAAACATTTTGTCCAATACTAATGAAACAACAGCAAACTGGAAGGATCTGCGATATTCGGGTGGGATCGGTTTTCAGAAAACCGACCCCTAGCATATTTACTATTTTCACAGATTGTATTTTTGAACTTTCCATTGTTAGTTGATAAAAGCAATCTATATGATGGCTCTTAGCCCATGTAGGAAAGAATCAGGCTTCAATTTAAACTTATTTTCTAAAGTGGAATTGATATTATGTCCTGTATAGACATAAATAGATATAATCTTATCTGTTTCACTCAGACCACTTTCTTTTCCAAGTTCCTCAAGAATATTCACAGCCAACAGGCGTGGCGATACTTGCAATATGCTCTATGGCTGCACGTCGCTGTATTAAAGTAGAAATACTGGTTCCTATTACATGCTTGACCATTAACCTTGCACCTAAAATGCTTGTTGTACGTATACCAAATCAAGACTTCATTATTAATAAACATATCATTTATCAAGTGAAGGTAGCGCTATACATTAATGCAGATGGCTGGCCTATTCTCAAGTTAGGCAGCAGAAAAAATGCAGAACCCAGTTATCCAATTAGGGAAGGATCTGTACGCCTCTTTGCCTCAGCTCTTTGCTATATTTGTGTAGTAGATCATAGATGTCCTTCCGAGTTTTATCCTTTGCGCTATGCCTAATACCGCACAACAGAGCTATATTGAAATACCACACTATCTCACCACTAGGATAAGGTGATTGGGTAGCATGGGTGTAGTTATACTCAGAATCCTACCACCTCTAAAATGCAATGACTTCATCAGCTTACGCAGGACTGCATCTGAGTCCTCACTTGTGCTAGGTATAGGTGGACTATATGCATGTGTCATGACAGTGTCATGCAGTTCATATTCACCAGAGGCGCATGCAGCAGATCCCTCATCATGAAGGCCTAATGAGCTGGGCAGTGACGGACATCTGCGCAGATCCCCTTAAAACTGTCTGAAAGCTGTGGGCCGGGACTTCGTCCTTCCGACGGAGTACCTGAGTTGCTGGACAAAGAGATGTTGTTGTAAATCAAAAAAAATCAAAAGATTTGAGCGTGAGTTAGTAGACAGAGAGACAAGGAAATTTGAGAGAGACAGGTCGGACTATGATTTAGATCAAGTAAGGACTTTCAACAAGAAACCGTTCAAAACCTACCATGCTGATAGAATTTCAGATAGAGAGAGAGATGGAATAATGCGAAGAGGGACAACAGATCCTGATTCCGTATGAGAAAGGAAAACAATCATAGGGAAGAAGAAAGGGAGATACGGGGTAGATCCAGTCCGAGACGGCCGGGACGTCCGTAATTTTGTGAGGAGGAATTTTGGAATTTTAAAAGAAGATAATGTATTAAAAAATGCTCTAGAGGACACACCAAATATAATCTTTAGAAATAATGTGGACCTAAAGAAAATCTTAGCTTCCAGTATGCTAAAACAAGAACAGCCCAAAAAAGAGAAAACATGGCTCCCTGGTATACCAAAGGGTTGCTACAGGTGTGGAAAAATGAGATGCTTGACATGTGGACATATTGCGAATAGAGTGATGAAGGTGAAATCTAATTCGAGTGGAATAAAGTACCCTATTGAATACTTTATAAACTGCGACACATCATACATTGTGTATATGTGGAGTGTGGCTGTCAGCTCCAGTATGTTGGCCGCACCACCAGGTCCCTTAAAGTAAGATTTCGGGAACACAGACGAAATATTCTGAATGGTCTTTTGACACACAGTGTGTCGAGATACTATGCAGAAATCCATAACAAAAACCCAGCATGTCTAAGGATCACTGGTCTCGAACATATAGTATTAACTTTGAGAAGGGGTGATAGATTCAAAAAGATCTGCTTATGTGAATCATACTGGATCTTTAAACTAGGGACCCTTTCTCCCCTTGGCCTAAATGAAGCATTAGATTTTTGTTATTAAATCGCTTCATTCCTTCAGGGAGAGGGCTAGTTAGCTATGGGGGTATCTCATACTCTCTCTATAGCATCCGCTTTCTTAATTATTGTCTCCCTATCCTTCATACCCCCTTTCCCTTTACTCAGCTAGACATAGAGAACAGCAAGGCCCATTGAAACACTACAGCTAAATATTCAGTGAATTGAAGGCGGGTGGAATTTGAGGGATACTTGAAGACATACGAAAAAGACAGTCTATCTATGTTTAGTGATATATGACCAAAGCGGTAATGAGGCAAATCCCGTATATCTGTTTTCTATGGGAGGGATGGTTGTGGTTATTTTCCTTTATATATGTGAAATATTGTATTTCTGAAGCCATATGCCCTATAAGAATTAATCGGGGGAAAAAAAGTTTTTGATAATTGATTAATGGTTTAAGTGGACCATGCTAGTAATCCAATATGTTTAAACTGTTATGGATTTTGAGCACAGAAAGGGGAAAATATACTTTATTGGTGTCCGGCATGTATTCATCTTTTATACATACATATTTTTTAACCTACTGTCTCCTTAACCCTTTTGATGCTTATGGACATGGCGATTAGACATATGGAAAAGAAGGGAAGAAAGAAAGCTGTCTGCCTCAATTTACCTTGAGAGACAAAAATCCTTACTAATTCTTTAAAAAAAACGCATCGGGGGAAATAAAATTTTCCCTTCCCTCCCACTCTCTCCGTCTATGAAACAAGAGAGAGGAGGCGGCTGCAGATAACTATCTGTACTTTATCCCATTATGATGAGGCTAAAATGTAACGACATATGATTGGAAGGTTTTGGATGAGGTAAAACATGTTTCTTTTTCCTCAATAAATAGGAACCAAATATGGTATAGTTGAATATGTCACAGTTATACACATGCTAGTGTAAGACTTTTTTTGCTCTGTGGTATACGATGCATTTGAGAAAGTAAGTGGATACCTGGCAAGTGGGAAAAAAGGATTTAAAGCAATTTACATAAGTAGATCAACATGCTGATCTTATTATGGGTCTGGCAATATACAGAGAGGAACATATATAATTGGAGACCTGTACATATACCTTTTTGAGTAACTGATACTTTGTCATATGGATACGTCTGTAATTGAAACAGAGAACTAAAAAATAGAGGGTCTCACTTTAAGGGGATGATTACCTGTTGGACAACCACACCCAAAAGTTCTTTAAATAGGAGCTGAGAGTATGGGGAATCTAGCTTTGAGAAAGTCCTATCTGGTATAGGACGAAACGCGTCAGGGAGAATAATCAGTCACCAACTTCTTTTGAACACAGCGCTGTGTGAGAAGAGAGAGCTATTTGAGCTCGCGGCAGTTCCATCTGGGTTCTTTGAACATTCTATCTAAGGGGAACCAATATTGTTTAACATCGTTTCCCGGGACACCAAGACCCTGAGACGGATGCTCTGAATTAGCCGCTACAGATCTATCGTTCGGCTCACGGATCATTTCATGTACATAGGATTTGGATCGAAGAAGCCATATCCCCATGACTCTTCCAAGAAGCTCCAGGACGCGGTAAGATTTTTATAACATCATATCCCACTGTCAGATCTATGAAGAGTGGTTAACATACCTGTATGTCCTAAAGAGCGAGTACGGTCTTCAGTTCATGAGCAGGAGAAGATCACACAACTCTATGAATGACTGAGCTTGACAGTGTATATATGCACATCTCTTTTGAACATTTTTGTTTTCAACCTGGGAATCAGGAATGAATTGGTGATTATACCTATGGACGTGTTTTTTGTGCTCCATGTTTTATTTTATTTTTTATATTTTTGAATCATGCATGTATTCGGTTCTAATGATTTTTAGCAACCTTCATGTTTTTAAAAGTACATTTTTCCACGGGTATTATTTTGACCCGTATAGAATTTGTCTTTCCCACCAGTGACATAGAAACCTTGGGATAGGTAGTCCAATTTTGCTTTAAGAACAAGAACTTAGAATATATTCATGTGTTTCTATTGTCTCTTTAGGAACCACAGCACATTGCTGTGCACCATTATGTGATATATCACAAGGATTTTATTGTATGAATATCTTGTTTTAATAAATCTTGTTTTGTACCCGGTATCTGTTACCATATAATATCCTATTTACAGTGAATCATTTGGTTAATAGAGGTGTCCCAGTGCTTGACGTTTTATTTATTTGTTACGATCTGGTGGATCGTGGTTCGAGCTGCAGGGTCACCTACAAAGGTTTTTCTCATTTTAGAAATTAGGCATATCATCTGCTTAGCACCAGGGCGGTTCCCGCAAGGGGACTAATTTGCTTTTATGTTATTCCCAGGAACATACCTTCCAGTAGAGGCTGCGGGGAACCGTAGGGAGAATGGGCATGGGACAGGGTGGGTGAGTGTTGTACTAACATGAAGCCAGGTGCAGCAAGACTCGTGGCTGGGAATGGGAATAGGGGAAGTAGGGGTGGGGACTGGTTATGGCATGTAGCAGCCCCAGGATGTGGCACTGGAAGCCGATGTTCTGGCTGGGGAAGGTGGTAGCTGGGTGGAGGGGATAGGGCTATCCACCATGACTGGGTGGAAAGGCATGGGGGTGAAGAGCACTCGACAGTGGCAACCCAGAAGGGGTATGCGTGGCGAATACCTCCTGGAGGGCTGCCTGGGGGAAAGGCCATGAGAGAAGTTGCATGGGGGATGGGGCCAAGGGGGACCCAGGTAGGCCCCAGACTGAGCCATGGAGGGCAAAATGCTATAATAAGGGGATGGAGGGGGGGTGATTAAACAACGTGAAAGGGACCTACTATTAGGACTGGGGGTAGAGCAAGGATGAGCCCTGAGAATCCTGGGGAATAAGGTAGTGGGAAGAGAAGAGATAAAAATGAAGGAGGGCAGTTACCCCTGTTTGTTGAGTGGGGGGAAGCAAGGGAACCCCTTAGGAACTATACAGCCAGGCTGTAGGGGCAGGATTGGCATGAGGAACAATAGCAAATGTCAGCAGGAGTATGGTGGACAGTAAAGGGCTGGGGGTGTCATGCTGGACCACCCTACTAAAAACTGGGAGTCCCCACAATTGAGGATGGTGGTGTGCTTGATGCACAAGTGATCCCCCTGGTAAAATGGTGGGCCATCTGAGAATGTCCACTCGCTGGCCCCCTCCCCCTATGCTGGGGAGGGAGCTTGCTGAAGGGGGTGAAAGCTGCTGTCCCCCACCAATGTCATCGGCAGGCCAGACAGAGAGTGGGGAAGGGAATCCCCTCTCTGGCTTGGCACTTGCCAACAGTGAGGGGAGAGTTCCAAAGCTGAGCAGTGGTGCTGCTCACTCCGGAGCATGTGCCTGCCGACAGTTACTCATTAACTTTCAAGCCATGCGCACCTCGGTGCCAGTACCAAGGAGGGGGCAGCTGCAGTAGTTCTCTGGTGGCCAGCATCTAAAGTGATGGTGCCTGAGAGAAGGCTGCAGTGGGGTGTGGGCGCACAGAATGATGGCAGGAAGGAAGAATAAAAAAGGGAAAGAGGAAAAAGGGGAAGAGGAAAGGTGGAGGACAGGTGAGACAGAGGTGGGTGTCACATGAGAGCAGGGGATGTAAGAGGAATAAGAAGGCCAAGAAAATAGCAATGAGAGGAATAGAAGAAATGCAGATATGCTGAAAGGATACCAAAGAAGTGTAATTTAAATTGAATTCAAGCAATACTTAGCCTGTTTTGTTTCGGTTAGTGCTCCACAGGTCCACTGGATTTTGTGCAGCAAAAAGAGGCCTAGCAACCAATTGAGGGAGACTATTGGCTAGAATAATGCAATGTACTTAACCCCAAATAGGTAAGTGAATGACACTCGCGCAAACACATGAGTTTAAGTTCGTTCGGCTTTATGGCCTCTTGCAAATAATCATGAGGCATTTATCATGTTTACTAAGAAGGGAAAATAGTAAACACAGAAAATAGCATTCACAGTTTTTATAGACTTGATAGCATACATATTCCATTGCAGTATGTACTAAACGTGCTATAGAGATCCTTTTAGGCTTTTGTCTCTCTGGAGGATCATTTAATGGACATTCTGAATGAAGAGTTAGGTCCCCTAAGGCGCAGGAAGTACAAATAGATATATAAGGTATATGTGGTGCCAATACAAAATGAATGATATTCCAAGAGCATAAAGCTCAACATGTAAAAACCTTGGGTATAGATGCTGGTCTTGATACATAGAAGTATAGGTGTAAATACAGCTTTAGTGAAAACAGTGTTTATTGCTCATAGATACAGCAAACAAAATTTAAAAGCAGGTACCTTGCTATTAGACTAAACATATACAAGAGTAAAGTTAGTAAACATAAATTCCAGACCTTGGTGCAAGGAATAAATGCAATATCATGGACCACAAACAGCAGTAGAATACAATAAATCAGATATCTATACCGAATACCGCCAGATATTTGGATATTGAACAACAAAGATAGCTTAGTATCCTTAAATCTTAAAGTCTCTGAATGTCTCTGGTGCAGAGTAATGGACCCGGTGTATAGGAACAGAAAATCCCTGGGTATCCAAATACCATCCGGTGGAGCAGGTGTAGCCAGTCCAGGAAGGCAAGTTCGTGGTGTAAAAGTATGGGACTTACCCTTGATAGGGGAGATGTAAAAGTCCCTTCCGGAATACAGACTGCAACCAGCGTATATGGCTTCTTGCAAATAATGATGAGGCATTTATCATGCTTACCAAGAAGGGAAAATAGTAAACACAGAAAATAGCATTCACAGTTTTTATAGACTTGATAGCATACATATTCCATTGCAGTATGTACTAAACATGCTATAGAGATACTTTTAGGCTTTTGTCTCACTGGAGGATCATTTAATGGACAATCTGACCCTACCAAGAATCCTTCCATTTCACTTTCTATCTCCCTTTCGTGGATGGATAATACCAAATAGCAAGCTGCACTGCTTATATTATAATTTATTTATTTTTTCAATAAAGAAAAACTCTGACAGCATAGCAAAGGTGTGAGCACAATATATTATTTTTATGTAGTTCTGTTAACTGATGTGGATTAGAGTGTCTGGTGACATTTACTAGCATTCATTCCAGTCTCCTAGTATTTCATTTTAAACAAAATCAATCTAGCAAAGTGACTATATTGGACTTTGGGATGCCAACAAAATATATGTTCATTCATTTGCATTATATAGGTGAAAGGAACAAAATAGGAAATAGTGCACTTAACCTGTGAGTCTACCACTCTTTCTAATATTTAAACAGCCACTCCAGCTCCACAAATACACCAGTACATTTACTTGGCAACTTCAAATATTTAAAGTAATACCAAATATGTTTACTTAAAGCAAGCAGTAATAATAACTTACAGGACGTATGTTAAGACTTGAAATCACATGCTTTATCACTATGGGCACTTTGTTAAGTTCATATAAACATAAAGGGCCTGATTTAAATCAGCACATAAGTTGTGTTTTTAAAAGGAGCACGAAACTTGTGCGTAAGCGAGTCCATATTCAATTCCAGACATTTCCAAAGATATGTTCTGGTGTGAATACAATAGGGTTTCTGGTGTTATGGCAATAGGGTTTCTGGAATCCGTCTCGGGACCCCTGGGACTAGCTGTGGCAGGAGTGTAGTGGAAACTGGGAGGAGGAACCACACAGAAGATAACAGCTGGGATCTGTACACAAGTAGTTGGAATGAAGGTGAACCCACATGAGGAATAAATAACCAAAGTATTTACTTCAGCAGACAGAATGAAGCTGAATTCACACAAGGGATGCAGTTCATATAACAACAACAAGATGAAGAAGCTGAATTCACACAGAGGGCTATTGGTTTGCAGTTCATATAACAACCAGCAAGATGAAGTTGAACTCACAAAGAGAAGTCCATAACACAGCTGCAGGATGTGGCTGAATTCCCTCAGAGGATAAATGGTGGAGATCTGTATACAGCAGGAGGATTGAAGCAGCAACCAGGATGAAGCTGAATTCACATGAAGGGTTGAGATCTGTATACAGCAGGCAGTAAAAAAACAGCAACTGTGGAGACCAGGAATGAGGAAAGTGTTGCACTGGCAATTTGCTGAGTGTAGGAGGAGACTCTTATAGTCTGCAGAGGAAGCCAATAGGGGGATGAGATCAGGTGTTCAGACTCAGCAGGATGATTAACAAATGTCTCACCCAAGATGGCAGCCTCCAGTACTGCAGACAGAAGTCACGCTTGACCCAGGATGGAATTCTGCATTCGACCAGGAGGGAGATGTACGGTGATATGGTACCGCCGAGTGGTGTAAACAGGACTAAGTCCCCGATTCATGACATGGTGCGGTTACGTCACATACTATGCCGGATGGACAGGTGCGTTCAATCCCCTTCACATCCCGGGCGTTATCCAAGGCGGAGCAAAAGTATGCACAGATTAACAGCGAAGCCTTAAGCCTGGTTTGGGGAGTGAAACAATTTAATCAGTATTTATATGGCAAGAAATGTACTCTTATAACTAACCATCAACAGCTTTTGTCCATCTTTAACCCTCCTGTCACTGCAGCTGCAATGATGCAGCGCTGGGCCCAGTACTTAGGTGATCATTGCTATACTATAGAATATAAGCGGATTGCACACCATACTTAACGCAAATTTATTGTCGTGATTGACCTTACAGACCGCCCCATTGACACAGAAAAACGAGGACTTGTTTACGGTTATGCTACAGGAGCTTAACAAAATCAGACCTCTTGCTCTGTGTCTGGATGTTAAATCGGAATGGGGAGCCAAGGGTAAGCATTTTGAAATGAAATGAGAAATAAATATTAACGTGTGTATTGGAGCACAACTGTGTCTACATGAATTACAAACTTTATCATTAAATTATATAGACGTAATATCAAATATTCAAGTAAAGGAGCACTTGGGAAACAGTGAACATAATATGGTCTCATTTGAAATTAGTTTCCAGAAACAACAGTATAAGGGATCAACTAGGACTTTAAACTTTAAAAAGGCAAATTTTAATATGCTAGAGGAGTCTATAAAGAGCATAGACTGGGACAAAGCCTTTGAAGGAAAAAATACGGAAGAAATGTGGGCTGTCTTTAAAATGTTGTTGGAAACATACACGTATAAGTTCATTCCTATGGGAAATAAATGTAAAAGAATTAAGTCTAAACCAATGTGGCTAAATAAAAAGGTAAGGGAAGAAATGCAAAGGAAGAAGCGTGCATTTAAATTGTTTAAGTCTGAAGGGTCAGAGGAGTCCTTCCATAGGTACAAGGAATATAATAAAACATGCAAAAAGGAAATTAGATTGGCTAAATTAGAAAATGAAAGGCACGTTGCAAAAGAAAGTAAGACAAACCCCAAAAAGTTTTTTAAGTATATAAATGGCAAAAGGATTAAAAAAGATAATATAGGACCCCTAAGAAGTGAGATGGGTGAATTGATAAATGACACTAAGGAAAAAGCAGAGATATTAAACACGTTCTTTTCTTCAGTATTTACCAGAGAGGAACAAATGGCAGGAGTAATACATAAAAATGGAAATGAAACCATGCCATTAATTAATACTTGGTTGTCAGAGGAAGAAGTCCAAAGGCGACTGAAGAATATTAAGATAAATAAAGCTCCAAGTCCAGATGGCATACACCCAAGGTTCCTTATGGAGTTAAACTCGGAAATGGCTAGACCGCTATTCTTAATTTTCAGAGATTCAATCTCATCAGGCTCCGTACCAAGGGATTGGCGAATAGCAGATGTGGTGCCGTTGTTTAAAAAGGGGACGAGATCACAACCAGAGAATTATAGACCTGTAAGCCTGACATCAATAGTGGGGAAACTACTGGAAGGTATTTTAAGGGACAGTATTCAGGATTACTTGGTACGCAATAAAATTATTAGTGGGAATCAACATGGATTTGTGAGGGATAGGTCATGTCAAACTAATCTAATTAGTTTCTACGAGGAAGTTAGTGGGAACTTAGACCAGGGCAGGACAGTAGATGTGGTCTACTTATATTTTGCAAAGGCCTTTGATACAGTGCCACACAAGAGGTTGGTTTACAAAATAAGGGAACTGGGTCTAGAAATCAAAATTTGTACTTGGATCGAAAACTGGTTAGAGAATATGGAACAGAGAGTTGTGATAAATGGAACATTTTCTAACTGGTCAAAGGTCTTAAGTGGAGTACCTCAAGGTTCCGTGCTGGGACCACTCCTTTTTAATATATTTATTAATGACCTTGGTGATGGTTTAGAGAGTAAAGTTTCTATTTTTGCAGATGGCACTAAACTCTGTAAGGTAATAAAATCAGAGCAAGATGTAGCTTCTCTACAGAGGGACTTAAATAAACTGGAGGATTGGGCGGCTAAATGGAATATGAGGTTTAACACAGATAAATGTAAGGTTATGCATTCAGGGATCAAAAACAAGAACGCAATCTATAAATTAAATGGAATTAATTTGGGAGAATCTACAATGGAAAAGGATTTGGGAGTGCTCGTAGACAGTAGACTTAGCAATAGTGCTCAATGTCAAGCAGCAGCTGCAAGGGCAAACAAAGTATTGGCATGCATAAAAAGGGGCATAGATGCAAGGGAAGACAGTGTAATTTTGCCACTGTATAAATCGTTGGTAAGACCTCATCTTGAATATGCAGTACAGTTCTGGGCACCACTCTATAAAAAAGATTATTTGGAACTAGAAAGGGTTCAGAGAAGGGCGACAAAATTGATAAAGGGTATGGAGTCATTAAGTTATAAGGAAAGGTTAGCCAGTTTAGGCAAGTTTACTTTAGAAAAGAGGCGTCTAAGGGGAGATATGATTACTATGTACAAATACATTAGGGGTCAATACAGAGAGCTTTCATGGGAACTTTTTACCCCAAGGACCATACACAGGACACGTGGTCATCCTCTAAGGTTAGAGGAGAGGAAATTTCACAACCAGCAAAGGAAGGGGTTCTTTACAGTAAGGGCAGTCAAGATATGGAATTCATTGCCAGGGAAGATTGTGATGGCAGATTCAATAGATATGTTTAAGAAAGGGTTAGACAAATTTTTAGCGGAAAGGTGTATTTAGGGATACGACCATTAATTTAAAATAAAGGATAGCAGTGGATATAGGGTAAAAATAGGACTGCAATATTGAGTCTGGGGAGATTTTCACAATTGAAACAGATTGGCGGTTGCTTACTCTGGATTAATTTCAAATATAAGTGCAGGATCGCAGGAGATCCAAAATAGGTTGAACTTGATGGACTGGTGTCTTTTTTTCAACCTCATCAACTATGTAACTGTGTAACTATGTAATTATTTAGCACTATTAAAATCACATTATAAAAAATGTGAGTCAACACATTTTGTAAAAAGTACACTATTATGCAAGAGTGTTGCCACAATATGTAAAGGTTAATAATAAACCTTTTAAAAACACAATTTTTAACTATATAAGTTGGGCGAAAAAATAATAACCAATTATTGTTTTAAAATGTTAAAATAATAATTATTTCCATGTGGCTTTGCGCCTCCTTACCTCTGTTCTATTCTGTGTCACACACGAGATTGTCTGAAGGCAAAAAATAATGGCTGTTTCTAAGCAATTTACCAACCAGCCATTGAATCTGGAGAGCTGAATCACATGTGGCTTCAACATTTATGAAGTGTGAATATTTTTCACTATTAAAAATAGATTGATATCAACCAGATGGAACCAGGGCTGTATATGTACAGTCTACTGTCCCAATAGCAGGCAGAAAAACAGCTATGATTTCAAATTGCATGACAGGAAAGCCCACAGCACCACTTTCCGCACATGACTAAAGGTTACCTGCCACAGCACCCACTGTGATTTGGAATGACCCAGACACACAGAAATGTAACACCACCAAGAGTTTAGTCAGCGGTAGTATTGTTGTAGTGATGTTGTGCAGAGTCTCTGGGTTTCTACACAACGCGTAGAGTTTCCACGAGGTGGAAGCGATAACAATGAATTACCTCAGCATCACAAATCCCAAAGAGGCTGACACATGTCCTGAAGCCATGCTCCCTGGGTTGGCGATGTGCCAATTGCCGTTTTGGAGAAGATGAAGTGTGTTGACCTCCAGAATTGCACATTAGACAACATGTGGCTATATGTATGTGCCGATATGACATACCGCTACTTCTTCTCATCACTGCCTTTGAATCTGCTCCATGCTCTGCAAACAGGCGTTTTGCTTGAAGACCATGTGAGCACAAGTTTACTGACACTGTTGCTCCAGCAACAGGCAGAGGCTACAGCATCCTCTTCATTGCTGGTGGGGACAGGGGAGGGGACAGTGAGACATGGAACGCTGGTGTGTGTCATAGGCAGAGCAGAGACTTTGGAGATCTGTGTGTCATCACTGGGGAGGGGTGGAGCTCCAATGGTGCAGCAGTGTGACAATGTCTAGCAGTCACAACTGCAGATAACAGCACGGATAGTCTAAAGCTAGGTACACACTACAGCAAAATACTAACGATACGATATCTTTACCAATTTAACTAACGACTAAAAAAAAAAAAAAAAAGGCCTGATCTGCATGCCGATTCAAGTATACACACTACACCCGATTACCTCCAGATCTGTGCTGTTGTCTGTCATAACCATCCACTGAAAAGTAGCAGCAGTGTCCTCTCCTGGGAACCAGCTAAACACATCAAATAGCCTTTTGCAGAGTATTGGCAGCAGAGCATTCTTGGAGGTGAGACACCACCAGAACAATCACATTCTTTCCCTTGAAAGGTCCCGCAACAAGGCTCACTTCAGAGACCAGCATCTGTTTCTCTGCCTCACTCATGTTACCATAGTCCAGCTCTTTCCATTCAAACAGCTTCCCGTCCCCTCTCCTACGAATCATCTGGCACTTCCCACAGGACCCCAAATCGTAAATCTCCACTCTTGACGGCATCCTCCTGTTAGCCAGGTCTATGCTCCAGCTGCGTCTCATGCTTCATTCCTGTAACAGCCCACAGGACAGCCAGGCTCCACAGCAGCAGAAATAGTTTAAAACTTCTGTTTAACACAGCAGTTTGGAACTGTGTTGGGAACTAGTGTGATCAGGGGATAGCCGTTTGCAGCATAACAGGTACAACGCGGGGTCTGTGCTAGATGCGGGTGTTGCTCAGAAAAGGGGCCATCGTATTTTCCAAAAGCAGTGCACAGACCAGTTCACACATACTCCGGAAAGGTGACAGCGGCTTTTTACAGTTTTCCAGGCAGATCGGATAAATTCAGATCAGGCGATCAAGGATAAGAAGAGAGAGGGGCAGCTGGAGGAACTGCATGCATCTGAACGGAGTGACAGGTAGCTGTGACAGCTGATCGGTAGGCGATTGGAACAATAATTTTAAGCATGCCGACCAACTAAATGAAACGATGATTGGGTATGTGGGACAAATGTTGTTCAGCATGTAAGCATACACACTGAAGCGATTTCTGGCCGAACAGTCGTTTATCGGGCAATCGGCCCGATAAATGCCTAAAAAAATGCCAGTTGGTACCCAGCTTAACTCCTTCTCTCTGCCTCACTGTTTGTTCTCTGCCTGACGGGAGCCCTTCGGACATAAAGCATGTGCTATGAAAAAGGACAGCAGGTCAGGAATTAACACTTTATGAATTCCTGCAGTGATTTATAGCCAAACCTATATCTATGAAATTAAATGGTCACAATGACAGTGATGTGTTTTAGTACTTGACAAATTGCAATAATCCAGTACAGCACACATGGGGTATCTTTTACTCTTAGCATTTACCAAATTACTAATACACAGTTGCTTGGAACCAGGTAAAGAAAAGTTTGCACAGTACAAATATCTCCCACCCACCCTTTCTAACACCCCTATAAGCATATAGGTATGAAATCTATCATCCAGAACATTTGGGACTTGGGCTTTTTCTTATGATCCCACCAAGGCTTCTGAATAAGGCATGAATTGCCTATGTGTAGACTGGTGGCAGATGTAAATGTGCTGCTTAGATTTTGGAAATATACAGACAGATATAAGCTACTGTCTGGGACCATGCAACAAAAAATCTATTATTTAATCTATAACTACAAAAATAAATACATAAAACAGTGTATACTAGCCCTACACCAGGCTTTGTTCTAACATTTATGAGCAGATACAATTTTGGAGAAATAAGATATTTACATTCACATAAAAGCTGACTTTACGTTGAGTGTGGTGTACTTATCATACTGGTACCAGACAGACAATATTCAGACCTGAAACTTGCACATGTGTAATAGATACAGAAACAGTTTGCAGGTCTTTAAAATACTAGTCTAGACCTCCTTAAAGGACAGAAATAGCAATATATCACACGAGATTAGGGAAAATACTTTTAGTACTTAGAACTTAACACTGCACACCACTGATTTAATCACAATTCCTAAATGCTCTGCTTTGGTTTCAGGACCCAGCATCCTTCATTGCCTTTGCAACTATTATTGTGTGAATGCGCCTGATTTTATGCAATATACATGGATTTTGCATTTGAAAATGGTGATGTCTGCAGGGGGGTGAAAATTTCTGTGAATTTTGAGCGTTAACAACCCTAGGTGCACTAGTGATTCTCTATTTATGCCCACATTAAGTTTATATTGTATAGTGTTAAAAAGCAAAAAAAAAAAAATTAATTACACACTATCAAAAAACAGAATTTACCTTATGCATTGAATATTTTTCAGGGCTCTTTCAAATATCACATTATAAACCAAAATTACATCTAGCAACACTTCCATATTTTAGAAAAATTCTAAAATAATATTTTTCATTCAGTATAATCAAGGGTGTAATTTGAAAAAAGTATATTAACAAATATACACTTAAAAAAACCTGTTCAAATGCTTATTAAGGATCTTAAAACATTAAACAAAAAATAAAAGCAATTGTAATATATGTAATGGCTTATGAAGGGTCATAAAACATTAAATAAAAAATAACAGCAAAATATGCTAATGCTAACTTATGTAAATGCTTAAAAAAATTATTATTTTTGTTGTTTGCTACTGAGGCGCAAGAGCAAAATTTTCACTTACCTCTTTAATACAAAATTCACTTGTTAGAAATTAAATGGCACAATTGGCATCCCCTTCTAATGGTCTAATATAGTGTTGTCTGATGACATGACTGGTGTCAATCCCCAATCATCCCATTAGATTTTGATAGGCAATGTTGTGTTTGGTCATCACTATCATCAAGGGCGGGCTGGCCCGGGGGGCCGCTCGGTCAGGTTGCTATTAGGGCCGGGGGGTAGGCTGGCCGGCCGCCCCCCGGATGCAAAATACAATACAATCTGATGTCATCAGATGCGGCCGCGTCAGTGCACAGGCAGCCGCATCACATGACAGGGGATGCGGCCGCGTCATCAATGACGCGGCCGCATCCCTTTTCATGAGATGCGGCCGCCTGTGTGCCCCCTGGCCACGCCTCTCCCAGCCCGCGCCTGACTATCATCCATCCGTTACACCTGCCCTGGAGGAGGTGGAAAGCGAATGTCTGAAAACAAGCGTAATTTCGACAAAGCAAGGATTTGAATTAGCCACATCTGCACCAGAAGGCCCTGACTGTACTATAGTTGCCCCTTCCTTCCCCCGTTTCACCTCTCAAGTCATGGTGTATAGTAAGTGTAATTTGCATTCAGACATGAATTGCATGCAATTACGTTCATTGGCGTAACATCTGTTACTGGGCATGAGCAGTGCGGAATCACACAAGATGCACTATGCAAACGGATGTACATCCAAACATGAATCAAACAAAAAGACTCTCTTTGGTCAATTATATTCCCTATTTTTCGATTCAGGCCAATCTATTATTCGCCTTTTTACACTATCGCAGCCAAAAAAAAACCATATAGGGGGAAAGTGAATAGTCCTATTCAGTTTTTTCACATGATACTTCCAATTGCTTGAATCAAGTCTTTTTTCATTTTGACTGGCTAGCAGCTAAGTGAAGTCCCGGTCCATTCTGGTCACAGTCATTTAACAGTGGGAACATTTCTGTCAACTTTTAGGAACTTTTTTTGCTCACATTGTATTCCAAACACAGAATAATTCCCTATTTTATTACAATGCAGAATGAAAAAATATTTAATTTTTGTAACAAAGGAGTAAATGCAGCGCTTGAAGAGTTTTATAAAACTTTATTTTATTTTTGGCACTGGCAGTCATTGACGGAATGAGCACACTGGTGATTGTGGTTAAACAAACCCTGGCATGCCCTTATTCTTAATGGCGGCGAGTGCAGGCAGGTACACAAAAGCTTACGGCAGTTCCTCCATAGGCAAAAACGCTCAGGAGTCAGCACTGTATACCAAACTTTGACTTTAGTTTTCAACTTACCTGCTTGTTGAATCCTGCCTTATAGGTGAAACATTGTCAATAATAGATGTGCTATTTTCGGTTGCTCAAAATGTTCCTTAACATGCGTTAATGAATTGGTCCCTAAATAATTTCCACAGACCTCAGTGATATTGTACCGGATCTCCTAAGACATAGCAGCAGCACCAACTACAGGGTGCACAACACTGTATTTAAGAGATGGGGATCTGCACGAAAGCTGGTTCACTTACATGGGCATTATTAACAATATTGTGCTTAATGTAACTATAATGTTTCACATCTCTAATGCTGAGGGAATGTCCCAGAGATGTCACCATATTACTTTTACTAATGTGTGCTTTCTATTAGATGCTGGATAGATGAGCCAATTATGGTTCAATCTGGCCATATGAGTTGTTAGCGCTGCCGATGAGCCAACCAGGGCTTGCGGCGACGCCAAGTGATGTCAGCTCACTTTCTCCTGCTGGCCAATCGGCGGCCGGATAGGTAAGACAATCCTGGTTCCTCTCCGGTCATTTGAATTGTTGGCGCTGCTGGTGAGCCAATCAGGGCTTGCGGCTACACCAAGTGATGTCAGCGCGTCGGCGGGCACAGCCATTTTTTGTTCCGTTTGGCAGTGTAGTCAATGGAAGAGACGTCGTGAGACGTCCAGAAGGAAAGAGGACACGGACGTATGTGGAAGTGGCAGGGAGCCCTTGTAAGGGCTAGGAGCTACTCTGCCAAGATAAGAGAACGGTGAGTCAAGAAAAGGAGACACCGGAAGAAGCGCTCGCCGGAAAGATGGCAAGTTAGGGGATACAAGGCCCCTAGGATAGGATTGGGCACAAGGCTCCTAGGATAGTTTGTGGGCTCAAGGCCCATTAGGTAGACTTGGGCACAAGACTCATTAGTTAGGTGTGCTAGAGGCCCTCAGGTTAAAAATTGCAGGAGGCCCTTAATAGGAGGGTGTGCCTAAACTACTGTAGTAGCAAGCACCAGCATGCCGAGACTATGAATGGCACTTTTCTTGCACATTACCCTATACTACACCCCCCACCCCACTGGTTTAGGAAGAGCCCTAGTGCTTTCAGCACTGGACTGGGTATACCTAAAGGGGGACCCCACCCCCTAGAGAATCCACCCCCGTTCTGAACAGTCTGGGTTTGGTTTGTTATTATCGCAAGGGCCCCCCTGCCATAGTGCCACCCACCCTGGCTGGTTTGCCTAGTGCTGGTTGCAGTGAAATCGGGGGACCCCATGCAATTATTTCCTGATTTTGCCGCAAACATCAGTAGGCTGGCACCAGACCTGCTCGCATTGCCCTCTTAATGCTGGCAGTGTGACTGTCTGCATTTTTCTATCAGCAATCACATTTTCGGCATTGTATGTGTGTTGGAATTTCTTACATGTAGGTATTTTTGGTGTCGGGATTTTTTGTGTGCCACTATTTATAACGTTAGGAATTTTCTACTTGTCACTATGTTATATATGTCGCATTTTCGTCATAGGAATTTCATAGCCCACCTGCCAGGTGGCATCCTAGGAACAGCATTCTTAATATCACACCTATTATCTCTGTACATCTGCTCCATATGGCAATCATCTGTCATTTTTACAGAAAAGAAACTCACCTCGTTTATAAGCTGAAACATATGTGAAGTTTTCTGGGTGAGCAATAATAGCTCTGACTTTAAAAATCAAAGCTTCTACTTATTGCAATCAAATTATGGCAGAATTCAAAGAAAGTGTCTGTTCATCAAACCTTCTGCAGAAAGTGCAGGAATTGGCAAGCAGGAAAATTAGGCGTGAAGCTCAAAGTCACGCATTGAACTTTGAAGAAGGAGTAACCAGGTACGCAGCCACCCAAGCTGTTTTCTGCACATCTGATTTTAATATTATTATATTCAAGCTCAGATGTACTATAATCCCACTGTGTAAAGAAAAAAAATCTAAAATGAGGCTACATGATATCCTCAAATCCTCAACCAGCCCCAGTAGCAGACAGGCTTGGTTTATTTCCATTAAAACAGGGAGCCCAATAAGTGACCATGCTTTACAGCACAAAATTGATGCTTCTGTAGTCTCTGCCCCTCTCAAAAACTCTGTGGTAGAAAAGCAATGGTTCTCCTACTGAGCCTAGGCCTGTGGCGGCAAGGGTGATGAAGATGGAATGGCAAATGTGCCAGCATAATAGACTGGGGTTCTTAAGTCTCATGTCCATTATGCCACAATAGTAAAAATTAAATAAAAACATACAAATTAAGTTTAATTGAATAAACAAGACTGCCAAACCTTTTGTTACCACTTTAGTAACTATAAAATTAAATATTCACTCTTCATCCGTGGAAGTCGAATGGGAAATTTCTTTTCTTTTTTCTTTATCCTTGATCCATCATAGTCCAATTGGAAATAAAATATTCTTTTCTTTTTTATTTCTTCTTGATCTATCATAATTCAATGGGGGAGTGGGGGAAACAGAGCAAAAATGACATGTCCACACAATGCTAGCAAACACTAAATAATTAAAGTACCTAAGATGTGTATGCCTATGTTTGTAAGCAGATTATGTTTTCATCTTGCACTTACAACTCCTTACACTTGGAGAGGTAGAACAGGGAAGGGAAGGTGAGGGCAAGCGTAGGACTAGTACATTATGTCAAGTTCACATAACTGCCACTGGGTTAGACCTGGATGCTTACGCGTATACATCTGTCAAGAGGCATATCTCTTGCGGGTGCTGGAGCAATGAGTCACAATGATAATGATGACTGTCAGGAGCATTAGCTAGCTGCTTCTGATTATCTGTTTGTGAATTAACCCATTTAACTTATACTTAATTTATTAGTGTGTCTGCTATATTATTTGAAGTCACAGCCATCTTTTCGCATTAGATATTTGATATTTCCATTTGGACTGTGCCAGATTCCTATTTAATTTCTAAAGGGAAAAACAACAGATACTTTTAGTTAGATATATTTTATATGCTAAATGTGACTTTCACATTTATTAATAATTATCTATTGTGTAAATTAAAGCTCATTATATTATTTAATTATATACAAGTAGGGTAACATGACTTTCGGTCTTACTACTAACACTGTCAAGGTACATTTCTATGCTAGCTCTACGGTTACATAGGGCATTAGTATAAACACTTGTTATTTCTGGCGAAAACATGGCACTTGTGCTAGTGATGTACAGCTGGATGCTTCTTGTGGTGCACCCAATTGAACATATGTACTTAAATGTGCTTTCTCATATGTGTTTCTTTTCCTGTTTATGTTCAGGGTGTAAGTGCGTCTAACTCTACACAAGGCCCATGTGTATGCAAAATAAAAAGTCAAATATATGTACTACAATAAAAGTCCAGCAAAGTAAAAAAAAACTTACATGTGTATGTCCTCGGAACAAAATTCCTAGTAAGAATAATGAGGCAGAATGCGGACACTGTAGTAAACTTGTTAAAGTTCAGAATCCTATGAGGTTAGCAAAACAATTTTGGCAATATCATAGTTCTGCTTACAAGGACAGTTGTTATCACATACTAATTAAATGTTCTTCAGGTACCTTATAGCTCTTAGCCAGCTGCCTCCCAAAACTTGCCTGGACTTTAACCTATGCTGACAGCTAGAGCAACACTAGTACACTGTTCTGATACCATCTTTCTTTGATTCTCGATTCTGAGGCACACTTTTTTACCCAAATAAACATCTCTTAAACCGGGGTGTGTCTTAGAATCATGGGTGCGTCTTAGAATTGCGGGTGCGTCTTAGAATCACTGGTACGTCGTTGGATAGGAGGTGGAAACCCCACCTCTAAGTTTGACCATTGTAGCTCCACCCCGCTTTCAGTATTCCATTGTTGATTAAATTGGTGTTCTTTGCAAGTGCGGAGCCACCGTTATTTCATGATAGTGGAGCTGTATTTCGTTCATTTTGATCCCTTATTGCAATCAAAATGTTGTCAAAAAGATTGCACTATGAAGCAAAATTGAAAGCAAAAGTTACTGTATATGCAGAAGAACATGGAAATAGAGCTGCAAGATGACATTTTGAAATTAGTGAGGTAAATGCTCAACATTGAAGAAATTATTGCAATTCCATATAATCACAGCTTTTTTCCTGGTGGTAGTACTAAAATTAGTTTGCATCTTTACAATCAGTGGTGTCTTAGACTAAATGAAATACGATAATTTTGGCCTTATAACAAACTCCCACCTGAGATTGTAAAAACCGGTATCTGAATACAACAGGTGCCTTCAGCAGGGAGAATTTTCTATGTGGCATGTATTCATGTGATTTATCAGGCCCTTTCTATACTTGTCTACACACCCATACATGTTTTGTCAACCTTGTATGTGCTGTTTTATGTATACTTTGTTTTTCCTACTGTCCGATGCTGTGGGCACAGTGGCAAATTACAAATAAATGATAATAATAATAATAGTGATTTTAAAAATTGTATCCTGTATTGTAGTTCTATTCTATTTGTATTACTGTTACACTTGGTACTGTACAACATTAGGAGTTACAGTTGCTTTATTAATATTGTTTGATTATTTTTCTTGTGGAGCAGAGCAAGTATTTTTTATCCTAATAATTATTAGAAGGCATTATTGGAATAATTGATCCAAGGAATTTGTCTGCTTGACATATATGGAGGAAAATGAAGGATTTTTTTCTACTGTGAACATAAATTGGCAGTTGTCTAACTGGAATTTTGTATATCACTTATAAGAATAGGATGAACTTGATAGACTTTTGTCCATCACTTATACTCAAGAAAAAAAAATCACAATGATGATTTTGAGTTACTATTAAAACAAAGACTTGGTTAAGTTCTATTGTGAGCTGCAGAATCTCATGATCCAGACTTTTAGCTAACAGTCAGTTGCTAGAAAAATTTAGCATTTGATTCTAGTATCTGATCTTCTAAATCCCCTTAATCCCAAGGTCAAAGACAGATTCTCAAGAGACAAGATACAGCTTTATTCAGCATTTGACAGCTCTATTACAGCAATAGTACAATGCATCTGACTAGAACGCCACCTTTTCTAAACAATTTTATGTTCTCATTTTAAATTAATCAATTTGCGACAATATCAGGTAGTTTCTACAATCTGTTTAGCATTACTTCACAATTAACTACTAAATTAATATGGCACATTGTAATGGGGGATACCAGATAAGTTTAAGAGCAGCATTTATCTGTTAGTAGCCAGGACAATCTTGAAGCTTAGTGTTGCAAAGAGCCAGGAGTCCAAGTTTTACTAACACAGTGTAGTGCATCCACTAAAATGGAAATGTAATTCTGTATAACAGCAATCTCTTTACTAGTTATATAAAAGGCTCTGCACTTTCTATTACCCATCCCTGAAAATAAACTTTCCCATTTGTAAATAAATCAAACAAATGAACGTTAGAAAAAAGGTCCCAACTACATCAAGCAGCAAATTTACGTGGCCTCTGTAATGAGTATACATTTAAAAATATTGTTGGTGGGCAGGCATAAATGATGCCATTTTTCCAGCACTGCCAATGCTCCCCTCTGCTGAGAAGTAGCTATCATTAAGGGATATAGCAGTCAGCTGTGAAACACCACTATTCTCTCAAGAGAATGGCAGTGTCAAGTCAACAGTTCTTTCCTGTCTGCAGGCATTAGGAAAAGGGTCGGATTGGTCATAGACTTCACCAAGAGTGTTTTTTTAAGGCACCCAGGTCCCTGATCTGAGTGGACATGGGCTTATCTGGGTTGGCCCTGGCCCATGGAGGGCCAGTGCATGCATTGGCATGTTTCTTGATGGCTGGTCTCTCCCTCGGGACCAGCCTCTTTTACATGCCTCATGGGCCATCTTGATATGCTCCTCCCCTTCACTCCACCTCCCTGCCTCTTTCAATTCTTAATGTATAGCTGCCCCATTTTCTCTTCCTACAGCAAGCATGTCACATAGTGCTCACACCTGCAGAATTGTGTGTGCTATCCAACACATGCATCAAGGGATTCAACCAGAAGAACCTGGCTCCTACAGCAATCAGCTCTGGAAAGGAAAAAGTAAGTGTGGGACTGCTCTTACTGTAAAGTGGTTGATGCTGGTAGATTGGGGTGTGGGCTATTCATTTATTGATGTGGTGAGGGAGGGAGATATTCATTTAACGGATAATGGGGCTGTCACGAACGCTAAGCCTGTCTCAGATACAGCAATCTGAACAGCTGGCCGTGACTGGCATCACCTTAGTCACTTAGCAATGAATACACCTTTTCTGTCACCACAAAGGATTTACTATTGTGTCCTTACGTTCACCTAAACCACTTATTAATGTTTCACCCTTAAATCCCATATACCTTTAGCATGAGCTTCCCTGGGCCTCATAAGTTTACAAAGAATCACGGAGAATACGCTAGATTAAATTTATTTAATGTGAAGAATGTTTCCAAGGCTTAGTCACAAAAAAGTTTATAACAAGACATATATTAAGTTGCACAAATAAGTTTCAGAAATAAAATAGGAAATTAAACCAGCGTCACTACTTAGTAGTTAAGACTTGGGGTGCGTGAGGGAACACAACTGAGAAATGTGAAACATTTCAGTCTTAATAGACCCCCTCATGAAAATGCACACTGTAATGTCTAAAGCAAACTATTTTAAACCCTTCTTAAAGGCTCTTCACCCCCACCTTAGGAATTACATTTTCAATTAAGTCAGATTGATCCCAAAATGACTCAGAGCTTTCAAAGTAAATTATCTATCACTAAGATATATGTTGGCACCTCAGAGAATCTCTCACCTCTGCTCTGCTTGAGTGGCTAGATGGTTTACAACTTTGGGGCTTCAAGCTTCTCCGAGATGCTTATTTCCCTGGGCCTGGCCTGTTTCAAAAGACTCTTGGTAAATTGCACAGGTCACTTAGGTCAGTCAGCAAAGCATACTTTAAGAGGTTACATAAAATATTCACATTGTCATACATGAATTCAAAAGAAAATAACATGTCATTAAATATACTACATAATCGTCACAGGGGCTTTTAAATTGTTGGTAAACTGTGGAAAATTAATCTGTTGTCTGTGTTGGTTGGGGAAATATGCCTATTTATTGCTCTGCTGAATGCTGTCAGGCTGGTTGGTGGAGGAAAGTCTAATTATTTAACATAAGTACTATTGATTTAACGTCAGGGAAGATTGTTGAAAGGGAAGTGAAAGCATCACTATATGACTACTGTCCCGGCTTTGCTCTGATCGACTAAGGAGTGGGAAATCTGATTGCTTGCTCTAATAGGCTACTTGTGTACAGACCTCAAGTGGACTGTGAGCTAACTTATTTGTATGTAGTTCATTCATACCCCTTGTGGGGTCTATATACAAATAACTGATCAGAGCAAGCCATCATCTTTCCCACTCTCTAGCCAATCAGAGCAAAGCCACATTTATTGGTCACTTGTGGACAGCCCCCAGTCTATCATTAACACTGTGACTTTTTTCCAAGAATTAATGGTAGAAAGAAGATAGGAAAGAGAAGAATAAGAATATGTATTTCAAAGAAGAAGCTGAAGATTGCTATGGATAAAGAACCAAATGAAGGTCCCAATGGATTTTATAATGATGGAAAGAGGGCATGGGTAAGTCTTTATATTTAAATATATTTTATATGTATGCTTTTTTACTTTTTGTGTATGTGTTTGTGTGTGTATTTTTAGTTTCACTTTAATATGTGGTACTACTGGTCTCACAAATGCTGGCATGCTCTAACAAGCTCAGACAAAGATGCTAATGAGAATTAACTGACATAAACTAATGTAACTGATTTTTTACTCATACTGTAAGGCCCTGTCCAATACATATAAATGGTTGTGCCTAACTTGAATTTTTAAAATAAATATAAAAGTAAAACCCATTCTATTCTGTGTCCCAGTACAAATTTGCATTCATAATGGTGTCAGAATATGTTTTTGGAGACTGGTTGATACATTTCAGTACATGCAAATGCACTTGGAAATGTCCATGCATCTCTAAGGAAGAAAAACAACTAGAGTTATCAACACGACTATGCCAGCCCTGTACTGTATTTTTCACATTCATGTTAAAGATCCATTCATCTTCACAGACTAGTAATTAAAATAGTGTTGTGACTCCATTGATATCAATGGGTCATTACAAGTAAATTGAAGTATGCTTAATTGTTATTTTGCCACATAAATAGAGATTTAATTAATCAGCGGGGCTCCAAGCGGAGCTATTTGTGACATTTGTTTTCAAGTAAAGAGGACTTCCAGTGCATTACAACAATAAAATTTCCTAAGGATTAGAAGAAGAAGAATTCCCTCACAACTAAAAAACATGTTCCATTTGATTACAAATTAAGAACATTTCCCATGTATTACAAGATGATTCCTTGGATTACAAAACAAAAGAATTCCCTTTGACTTATATACAGAAACACATGCTGGAAACACCAATGAATTGAAATGACTAGTAAAATAAATGACAGTATTCCATACTGCTTGCGCTATTGGAGGCATTTTTTAATATGCATGCATACCAGCGCATATCAACAGAGGACACTCCACATGTGAACTGCGTTTCATGCACAAATGCAAATGCATAGCATTTATATTCATTTTTCCCTTGCATTTTTTTTATGAGTAAGGGTACTTAAAAAAAACACATCCAACCTCCCTGTCCTGTGTTACATACATTATTTTGAACATTCCTGAAACTATTTTGAGCCAGAAAAGCTACTTTATCATTTGTACCATAGTGGACATAGAATAAAAACATACCTACCACTAGTGGTTACCGAAATACCATTGCACATTTGTTATGCATATCTATATAGGCACATCAACAATAATACTGACTTTTATTAACTTGCACTTCTTTTATTATGACCATTTCCATTTGATGGCAGATAAATTTTTATATTGGTTTAGAAAAATGCAATAAAATATATTTGCAAGAAAGATTTTCAGCAGCAAACAGACACATGTCATATAAATTCTGGAAACATCATAAAATGATCAGGAACCCTGTTACTGAAGCTATGGGTTTAGCCGTGTCAACTTCACATCAAAATCTGCAGATTTTACGCAGTTATTTATTCAAGCTTTGACTATCCTTTGCTAAACTTTTGTTGTGCAGGAGAAGATACACACATAAACACACACACACACACACACACACATATATATATATATATAACAAAATAAGATACAAAGTGGCGCTTACAACAAAATACCAGTATAGAAATAATTAACAGTCCAACATTGAAGTCTTTAACAGGCTCTTATTGAAAACACTTTCCTCTGTGCAGGCGGCTGCCAATCCTCCATATACCAAGTGGTGTAGCATGGAAAAAACCTGAAACAGAATAAAGGAGGAGGCGTACAATAATGTAGTACAGTAATATAATGGGACCACACAGGAATCCAAGATAGAAACCTTATTACCAAGGTAGAGTGAACCAGAGAGCGCAATACAAATATCACCCAGGTACACTGGTGTAGATATATGCGTACCAAAAATAAAAAGCTTTTCAGCTTATCTGTAAGGATGTCCCACAGACTGTTGTGTTAGGTCACACTCACTGTGTGACCTGTACACAACAGTCTGTGGGACATCTTTACAGATAAGCTGAAAAGTTTTGGTTTCTGGTACGCATATATCTACACGAGCATGACCTGGGTGATCTTTATTTTGCATGGTGCTCCATGGTTTATACTGAGTGATCTGTGATTCTGTATGACAACTTTACAGATAAGCTTAAAAGCTTTTTTATTTTTGGTACGCATATATCTACACCAGTGTACGTGGGTGATATTTCTATTGCGCTCTCTGATTCACTCTACCTTGGTGACAAGGTTTCTATCTTGGATTCCTGTGTGGTCCCATTATATTACTGTACTACACTATTGTTCGCCTCCTCCTTTATTCTGTTATATATATATATATATATATATATATATATATATATATATATATTTATATTATACAGGTATGGTCAAAAGTTTTGAGAATGACACAAGTATTGGTTTTCACAAAGTTTGCTGCCTCAGTGTTTTTAGACCTTTTTGTCAGATGTTGCTATGGTATACTGAAGTAAAGTTATAAGCATTTCATAAGTGTCAAAGGCCTTTATTGACAATTACATTGACTTTATACAAAGAGTCAATATTTGCAGTGTTGACCCTTTTTAAAGGCCTCTACAAATCGCCCTGGCATGCTGTCAATCAACTTCTGGGCCACATACTGACTGAAGGCCACCCATTCTTGCCTAATCAATGCTTGGAGTTTGCCAGAATTTGTGGGTTTTTGTTTTCCTACCCGCCCCTTAAGGATTGGCCACAACTTCTCAATGGGTTTAAGATCTGGGAAGTTTCCTGGCCATGGACCAAAAATGTTGATGTTTTGATTCCCGAGCCACTTAGTCATCACTTTTGCCCTAAGGCAAAGTGCTCCATCATGCTGGAAAAAGGCATTGTTTGTCACCAAACTCTTTTTGGATGGTTGGGAGAAGTGTATTCTTAGGCAAAATTGTGAGTGAGCCCACTCCCTTGGCTGAGAAGCAACCCCACACATGAATGGTCTCAGGATGCTGGCATGACATAGGACTGATGATAGCACTCACCTGTCCTTCTCCAGGAAAACATTTTTCCAGATGTCCCAAACAATCTGAAAGGGTACTCATCAGAGAAAATGACTTTACTCCAGTTCTCAGCAGTCCAATCCCTGTACCTTTTGCAGAATATCAGTCTGTCCCTGATGTTTTTCCTGGAGAGACGTGGCTTCTTTGCTGGCCTTCTTGACAACAGGCCATCCTCCAAAATTCTTTGCCTCACTGTGCATGCAGATGCACTCACACCTGCCTGCTGCCATTCCTGAGCAACTCTGCACTGGTGGTGCCCCAATACCGCAGCCGAATCAACTTTAGGAGACGGTCATGGCACTTGTTAGTTGTTCTTGTGTGCCCTGAAGCCTTCTTCCCAACTATTGAACCTTTCTCCTTGCAGTTCTTGATGATCCGATAAATGGTTGACTTAGGTGCAATCTTACTAGCAGTAATAACCTTGCCTGTGAAGCCCTTTTTGTGCAAAGCAATGATGACTGCATATGTTTCCTTGCTGGTAATCATGGTTAACAGAGGAAGAACAATGATTTGAAGCACCACCCCTCCTTTTAAAGCTTCCAGTCTATTATTCTAACTCAGTCAGCATGACAGAGTGATCTCCAGCCTTGTCCTCGTCAATACTTTCACCTGTGTTAACGAGAGAATCACTGACCTGATGTCAGCTAGAATTGCAGTGGAAAGTTGTTTTTTGGATAAAGTTCATTGTCATGGCAAATTAATTGCAATTCATCTAATCACTCTTCATGACATTCTGGAGTATATGCAAATTGCCATCGTAAAAACGGAGGCAGCAGACTTGTGAAAAATAATATTTGTGTCATTCTCAAAACTTCAAAAAAAAACCAAGCTGCAGCGCCACCTGCTGGGTGGCGTTATACACTGACCTACTAAATTCTTAGTGTGTGTGGAAAAAAACTGAAAGGGCTGAAATTTGGTATACTAAGATGTTCTTAATTTGTTAATTTAATTTGTTAATTGTTGAAAAAGTTTATAAAGATTTTAAAAATATATATATATATATATTTTTTGAAGGAGAAGTGACAGTTGGGAGTGGTTGGTGGTTGCCAGGGGTGACAGTGGGGAGTGGTTGGTGGTTGCCGGGGGTGACAGAGTGAGAGGAGTGTGATACTCAGGACCGCTGAGAGAGATCCCTGTGTCTGGATAGACATCTGGATAGATGTGGCGATAAATATGAAGGATGAGGTGATGGAGAAAAATGATAAGGTGGTGACATGTGGACAAAACCACGTTAAAAAAGGGCGCTTGCGTTGGAAAGTACTGCTTTTCCCCTGAGGAGGCCTGGGCTATGCCCAAATGCATGACAAGAACCTTTTTAACACCTTAAGTAGCTTGATTTGACTAGAATGCATGAGTATAATGCACGGGTTAACTTGTGTGTGTGTGTATATATATATATATATATATATATATGTCTAGGAAGTAAAACAAAAAGACAAGGCGCACAATAGTGTAGTATTTTGATATTTTGATGGCACAGTTAACATGTACTGTGTAAATCAGAGAATAGTGCGATATATAAGCAAACACCACTCTATAGAACCAGATAGACCAAACACACCAAGCACTGTGTGATCAAACAAAGGTATATGGTGCACACACCACCCCACTTATGTGAGTTTCCGTACCAAATATAAGATGTAATATGGAGGGCCGGATTAACCATAGGGCTAACTGGGCTACAGCCCCGGGGCCTATGGCATCCAGGGGGCCCTTGAAAGTGCTCAGCAGCAGTATTGATCGGTCGGGGGCGGGGGCGCCCCCGGCGCGATCAGTGCTGCTGAGCACTTTTCCTGCAGTCCTTCTCCGGCGCGCTGTAGTCTCCTTACTGAGGAGATCTCGTGAGTCTCACTCTCATGAGATCGACTCAGTAAAGAGAATACAGCGTGCCGGAGAAGGAGGTAAGTGCCGGGGGGGGGGGGGGGGGGCGCGGGCAGCTCGGGCAGCCCCGATCACGGGAGGGGGGCCCTCACGGGGGAATAGAGGCCCCCTTAGCCCAGGGGCCTCCATTCCCTTAATCCGGCACTGGTAATATGGCTTGTCAATATCCAAGTGATTATATCTTGAAGTAGATGGTGAACATTACACACCATTTGTGATATTAGATGGCAGCGTACCAAGTGTATAATCTTTAAAGTTTATCTGCATAGGTCTTTGTCCACAGTTGCTACAATCTCCAAATATAAAACCTCATATAGGATCAAAAGAAAAATCCACATAGAGTAGTATTGCAAAAACAGACCACAATTTATTATGCGGTAAATAATGCACTCACATTAAGAACAGAATAAAATCGCTTATCTGTCAATAGGTACAATCAAGTCCAAATAGTGTTCCAGTATCTCAACGCGTTTCGTCCGCTATTCCCGCAAACGTCATCAGGAGAAATAAATCCGTTAACCGTCCCCCCCACCAGTCCTCTTTATCATGCCCCCAGGTATTGATCATCCGCTTTATTTTATTTCTTCTTCACCCTTGTTATTCATTACCCCTTCATAGCCCCCACATATTATTCATCTCACCCTTCATTATCTCCCTATATCACCTCTAACCCTGTTATACATTACCATTTTCATTATCTCTCTTCTTAACCCTCAACCCTGTTATTGATCAATCTTTCTTCTTCACTTTACACCCTTTTTCATCAGAGCTTCCCTCTGATTTTGACAGTCTCATTTCCCTGTGCATACGTATCGACCTCCGCTTCAGAGAGAAAACCCAGGAGAGATCTTCTGATAGATGCATTGCACCCTGCTTGGCACCCAGCTTGTCCTTCTAAAGAACCGATGCAGTTTGGTCACTCCCGTTTTTCTCTTTAGGAGCGTGAAAGATGGTTTAAACAGAGGTTGTGCTTATACTGTGGTGATTCTGGGCATATTCTGAGTTCCTGCCAAAGAGACCGGGCAACTCTCCCACCTAGATGGTAAGTTTCTGTTTCCACTCCATGGTCATTCCTTAATCCATAATTCCTGATGTCGGCTATGCTGGATTCTCCTAATGGAGTTTACCCAAATTCAGCTTTTGTGGATTCTGGCTCTGCTGGAAACTTTATATCGGCCTCTCTTACCTCTCAACTCCATTTGTCTATCCAGACATTGTCTCAGGGGCTTTCTCTCACCGCTGTGGATGGCAATCGCACCAGCAATGGTTCCATCTCCAGTATTACTTCTCCTGTTGGTAGGAGCTTTGCATCAAGAGTGGATCCAGTTTCTGGTACTGCCTCAGTCTGTGAATCCTCTCCTTTTGGGTTTGCCATGGCTACGTGTCCATACCCCTCAGATTGACTGGGTCCTGACTGATGTCACTTCCTGGGGTCCTCAATGCCACAAGCAGTGTCTCACCTTGTCTCATCCTTTGGTGTCTCGAACCTCCTGTCATGTTCCTTCGTCTGAGACTTTTCTTCCCCCTGCCTACAGTGCCTTCAGAAACGTCTTCTGCAAGATCAAGTCTGAAGTTCTTCCTCCGCACTGCCCTTGGGACTGTCCAATTGATTTGGTTCCTGGCAAGCAAGTTCACAGAGGGAAGTACTATCCCATTTCCCTCTCGGTGACCCAAGCAATGTCTCAGTATATCGCTGAAAATCTGTCTCGAGGGTTCATCAAGAAGTCCTCCTCACCCACTGGAGCAGGATTCTTCTTTGTAAAGAAGAAGGATGGTTCTCTCTATCCTTGCATAGATTATCAGAAGCTAAACAAGATTACCATTAAAAATCGCTACCCACTACTTCTCATCTATGATCTATTTGACAGGATTAGTGGTGCACAGTTTTTTTCTAAATTGGATCTTCGTGGGGCTTATAACCTTATCCGTATCTGTGAAGGAGATGAGTGGAAGACCGCCTTTAATACCCGAGATGGGCATTACGAGCACCTTGTAATGCCTTTTGGACTTTGTAATGCCTCAGTGGTTTTTCAGTCATTTGTCAACGGAATTTTCCGGGACCTTTTGTATAAATCTGTTGTGGTTTACCTTGATGACATTCTGATCTTCTCACAGGACCTTTCTTCCCATAGGATTCATGTAAAGGAGGTACTCTCTCGTCTACACAGTCATCAGCTTTACAAACTAGAGAAATGCATCTTTGAGGCCACTCAAGTCCCATTTCTGGGTTTCATTGTGTCTGGTTCTGGGGTACAAATGGATCCCGAGAAAGTGGTGGCTATCAAAAATTGTCCACAACCACAAGGTCTCAAGGCTATTCAGAAATTTGTGGGGTTTGCCAATTATTATCGGTAGTTCATTAAGGCGTTTTCTACTATCATTGCCCCTATTACTGCCCTTACCCAGAAATTTGCCAACCCCAAGAATTGGCCTCCTGAGGCAGTGGCAGCCTTTAACTTCCACAACTGTCCTCTCTAAACCTGACCAGCAAAGACCTTTCTTCCTAGAAGTTGATGCCTCCTCCAGTGGGATTGGAACAGTTCTCTTTCAGAAGTCTTTATCTGGTACCCACCACCCTTGTGGTGTCTTCTCTAAAAGATTTTCTGATAATGAAAAGAATTATGGGATTGGTGACAAGGAGCTCCTTGCCATTAATTTGGCACTATAAGAATGGCGCCATCTCCTCGAAGGGTCCCTTAATCCAGTAACGGTCTATACTGACCACAAAACCCTCATTTATATTCGTGAAGCCCAGTGTCTCAAACCCATCAGGCTCAGTGGGCATAATTTTTCTCTCACTTCAACCTCATCCTTATTTATATTCCTGGGTCCAAGAATTTTTGAGCCAGCGCATTTTCCCATTCCTTAGATAACTTTGCGCTCCTTCTGAACCACAATCTATTTTGGACCCCACCATTATCACCTAGTCTACTACTAAGGATCCTCCCAGATGTTGCTCATATCTGGAACCACACTTGAGACCCAAAGCTTTGTTTGGTCATTTAAGTTGTCTGGACATGCTGGAGTCAAGAAAAGTTATGCATTTTTATGTCAACGTTACTGGTGGCCCACTCTGTACTCTGAAATTTGCAAATTTGTGTCATCTTGTATGATCTGTGCTCAGAATAAGAATCACACGCTAGCACCTTCTGGACTCCTGCATCCGCTTGCTACCCCTGATGCCCCTTGGCAGAGCATATCCAAGGATTTCATCATGGATCTCCCACCCAGCAGTAACTATACTACCATTTGGGTCGTGGTCGATAGGTTTTCTAAAATAGCTCATTTTGCTCCATTGGTCACTCATCACACTGCGTCTCAGCTGCCTCTCATCTTTATTAAGGATATCTTCAGACTTCATGCTTTCCCTTGTGAAATCATCCTGGATAAGGGTGTCCAATTTGTCTCCCGCTTTTGGAGGGCCTTTTGTAAAAATCTGTCTTTGGACCTAAAGTACTCTTCTGGTTATCATCCGCAAACTAACGGACAAACCGAACGGGTGAATCAGGACCTTGAGGTGTTTTTACGATGTTTTTCTTCCAATAATCAAGTGGACTGGGTAAACCTTCTTCCTTTGGCAGAGTTTTGCCATAATTTTCATGTCCATGAATCCATTGGTTTTTCCCCCTTTTTCTCAGTATTTGGCGTTCAACCCACCCTCCCGGATTTCTTGTCCAGTCTCTTCCACTGTTCCCGCGGCTGATGCTTTGGACAAGATTTTTTGCATATCTGGGCTGTGACCAAGGCTAGACTGTTGGAATCTTCCCAATGCTACAAATGGTTCGCTGACCATCATCAGAAACTCCTGCCCATGTTCCATGTTGGTGACAAAGTCTGGTTGTCTACATGTAATCTTAAGCTCTGAGTTCCCTCCTTAAAGCTGGCTCTGCACTACATTGGACCTTTTTCCTTTACTCATTTCATAAATCCGGTGACTTACAAACTTCATCTGCCTTCCTCCCGAAAGGTTCATGATACATTTCATGTTTCTCTTCTGAAGTCGCTGAGTTTCACCGCCTTCCTTTTCGCCCTGCTCTCATTCGGGCGCCCGTGGGCGACAAGTATGAGGTTAGATGAATTTTGAACTCTCGTACTCTCCATGGACGTCGTCAGTTTTTGGTTCATTGGAAGGGTTTTGGCCCAGAGGAGAGATCCTGGATCAACAAAGAGGATCTTCATGCCCCATTCCTTTTGAAGCAATTTTATAAAAACTTTTCTATTCTTCCTTCTGAACTGAGAAGTGGAGGGGATACTATCAGGTGCCGTTCCAGTGCTTTTGCTTCCGCACTGCCTCCTATGACGCGCCCGCGTCGGTTTGCCGAGCAACCAGACATAAAACCACCGTCTGTCTGATGGATGGTTCTGCGCATGCGCGTCCCATTGCTCCTTACTCTATTTATACTCGACTCCACCATTAGGGTTTGTTACATGTATCCTGAATGCTTCTGTGTATGACCTCGGCTATATCATAACTTGTTCCTGGGTTGCATGAATTGCAAAAGTCATGAGTACACAGGAAAAGAAGTGGAATTTCATAAAGAAACTGCAAAGAGATTGTTGCAGACAGAGCAATTGTTGTTTCTGAATTCGTGAAAGATGAGTTCCATGAGTTGCAAAAGCCATAAAAGGAAATAGGAAATTAAGTGAGAGCTCTTAAAGAGAATGTACAAGAGATTGCAGCAGAGAAAGTCCAAGAAATTACTGTTTTGAAACAAAAGTTTGTCATGATTCAGCAAGAGATGCACACAGTAAATGAGTCTGTAATGCAGAGTTAGTAAACCTCAACAAGCAGCTGAACGACTGGGAGCATCCAAATGTGAGAACCCCAATTCATCAAAGAGAACACTGCTGCTAGCAATGTTTTAGCTTTAAAGATTTCTGACCAGGGGTGTATCAAGTGTTGAGAACTTGGTAACTTTAAAACCAAGTGCACTAGACTTCAAAAACCTATGGACTGTTCACTTGCCCAAGCTGGGCCTGTCTTTCTAAATTGTTGTTTCCAAAGTTCTGCAACCAGTAGTGCTTCTTTAATTAAAGTGTCTGTATGGGTGAACAACAAGATTGTGCTGGCAAATGTGGACTCTGGGGGTGAGCTTACACTAGTCTCCATCTCTGTCCTTGCTGGAGCCAAGATATAAAGGATGATCAGGGTAACAGTGCGCTACATACATGGGGCAACCAAGAGTTTTAAAAGACTCTTTAGGCCATGTCACTTAAAGGCCAAAAACGTGAAGGTGGTGCTTACTATAGCCCCAAAATTCCTTTGCCCATTGATATTTTGCAGACATTGTGCAGTTTTTAACAGGTCCTCCAAGAGCGAAATCAGTCAGACACCTTGGCAATGGAATCACCAGCTGAAGGTCCAGCCTTGATGGACAAGCTTGAGGATAAGGGAGAGGAGAAGTGTCATTCTCTGCTACAAAACCTGCACCAGAGCGCAGTTCGGAAGAATAAAGCTCTGCCAGCTAAAAACATGAGAAAAAAAGGTTAAGTAATCTCGTAGGTGTCGTGGGTTGCCCAGACCGAAGCCAGTAGTCGTAACATCTAGTAAACGTGCAGAGGAACCTACAATGCCTTTAGGTGAAGGTACAGACTGGTCTGACTTCCCAGAACTGTTACATTTGCAGAATATTGCACAAGACCAGTTAAATAATGTGACTTTACAGCATGCTTTAAACAGTCTGTATGCCATTGCATATTGTCAGAAACTAAATGTAGTTTCAGATTGCTACTGTAAAGGACAGAAAAATAGAACAATTAGTAGTTCCACAGGTTCATGCACCCTTAGAGTTAAAAATTGCACAAACCCAGGTGGATGGTGTATACTTAAGGGAGGATAGAACTAGAGAACAGCTTCTACACAAGTTGTACTGGTCCAGACTCCACCTAGCCATAAAAAGGTTCTGTATGTATTTTTATTTATGCCAGAAAACCCATTCCACTGTTACAGTACAGCCACACTTTAAAAGGGCTCATAAGCATCTTTGCAAACTCAGGAGGACATGAGTTGAAAGAGAAATAACACAAGGGGGTAAATGAATCAAGGTCCGATTTTGACAGCGTGTTAAAATCGCTGCAAGTCGCGGGTGATAACCCGCGATTTTAGTGAAAAAAACCATAAATGTATCAAGCTGCGATTTTGACCCTAATCTTCAAAATCGCTGGTCATCTCTGGCGATTTGCTGAGATGTAAGCACTCCCGTGTTTAGCTAATTCTCCTGTGTTGTAACAGCGAGTTGTCAAACACATCACTGTTACACTGCCTGTCATACAGCTGCCGGAGCTCCGGCAGCTGTAAAAACTGTAAAGAATAGAAGAAATTTACAAAAAAAAAAGGCTGGGGTCCCCCCTCTATTCCAGCTTAACCCTAGTGCTGCCTGACTACTGTTGGTTCCGTGAAAATCGGGGAAAATATTTGAGTGGGGTCCCCCCGATTTTCACTTAACCAGCACTAGGCAAACCAGCCAGGGTTGGCGGCACTATAGCAGTGGGGCACACAGCAGGGGTCCCCCTGCCATAATGACTAACCAACCCTAGACTGTTCAGCCCTGGGCCGGATTCCCTAGGGAGTGGGGTCCGCTGAAAAAAAATGAGCGGGCCCCCTCCCTAGAGAGAACCAGTCCAGTGCTGATAGCACTAGGGCTCTTCCTACTACCCCTGGGCTGTGGGTAGTAAGGTAATAACGGCGATAAAGTGTAAAAATAACAAACGGATGCCATTTTGTTTTGTGGAACTACAAGTGCCAGCCAGCCAGGTTGCCCAAAATAGTGTGGCCATGCTGCTGCTTGTATAACTACAAGCACCAGCATACCCACAGCAGCCAGGGCATGTTGGCACTTGGAGAACCACAAGTGCTATCAAGCAGCGTGTTGTATCTGGCGTGTTTTCAAGCAGACTCTCCTGAGTTTTCTTACTCGCAGCTTCATACATTGGAGACTTGTATAACTGCAGGGGCAAATAGTCGGGAGTTTGATCTCTGGCGATTTTGCAAATAGCGATTTTGACAAAAGCACAACTCTGGCAATTTTGCATGAAATCTCAGCTTCATACATCTGCGAGTTTCAACTCTCCCGAGAAAATCGCTGGATTTGCAAAATTGCACCTTCATACATTTACCCCAAGGTGTTTCAAAATAGTGTTCTGAAGTGTCAACAAGATAAGGTCCCAGTTTGTGCACTGATTGGCATGGATATGAGAACACTTAAAATGGCAATAGAACCTTCCTTGACTCAGAGCTTTAAATGTCAGGTGAACAAAATGACCACAGACTCTCTCACAGAGATGAATTTCACTGGGACAGTTAGTATATTTGTGTTAATGTGTACAGCCCATTCCATCCAGGGGCAGGCTGGGCTGGGTGGCAGGGGGTTCATTTGCTCCTTGGCCAGTAGCATAGTAGGCTACATTGGGCTGGGTCACTGGGCCACCTGCATTTTTTTCATATTAAAATAGGCTGCTGAGTCGAGTCTTGCCCCCGGACTAAAAATTGCCAGCCCTCACCTGATTCCATCCTTGGAGTTCAGAGAGAAGAAATGAGCTATCTTTCTTTTTCAACACACATGAGAGTGTCTAATAAAATCATTACTATTCAACAGCAGGAGGTAGCTCTAACCTTGGGGCAATGCCTTATCTCAGATTAAGATTCAATTTATATATAACACAATATACAGTAAAAATAGCTGTTTCAACCTTGTAACACTGAGGAATTCCATAACGAGTTTGTAAAGCTACACTCAAGGGTAAGCTCACAGAGGACCCCTGACCTTTGAAATGTGATGAACAAGATAATATCCTCTCCCACACTTAGCAGAGACAAAACTATGTGCTCCTCTGTTTCTAGACCATCTTAAGAATACCAAATACGTAAAATCCATGTAATACAACTCATTAGTCCCTGCAGATACTCACTACTGGTGCAAAAACCTGGATCTCACCACAGGAAGGTCTGAGTGGAATGTGAAGTAAGCATACATGCCGCTAAACGAGTTCTGTTTATTTAAAAACAAGTCTACCAAAGCACCGTTAATATCAAGTAAAGGAGTTTAAGCTGCATCAGAACAAAGGACAAAATGAGTAGTTGCTCACATATACCTGAAAGCATATGATATATTATTTTATCTGTTCTCTATTTCAAAACTATCTTCTTGCTGACAATTAAGTAAAATCTTCAAATGCAAACGTAGCTTACATAAATGGGGGCACAACTATGAGGCATAACATGAACTGAGTTCACAACTAAGAGATGTAACATGAACTGGGGGCACAACTATGAGGTATAATATGAAATGGGGACACAGCTATGAGGGTTAATGCGAGTTGGGGGCACAGCTATGATGGATAAAACTGGGGGGCACAGTTTTGAGATATAATATGATCTGGGACACAACTGTGTAGCATAATATGAACTGGGGGCACTATTGTGTGAAATAACATGAACGTTTATTTGTTGGTCCCATTATTTTTAATATTAACATGATATTAGCATTATAAAATAAGAAATAATTCAATTTAAATTATATATAATTTAAGTGTTCTGGTATACAGTGGTATATAGATAGCTAGCTATATCAGTGGATTCCCAACTTTTTCAGTTCAAGGCACCCTTAGGGCCTCCATAATTTTTTCACGGCACCCCTAAGCCAAAATAATTACCAAGTAGTCCCCTGCCTTGCTTACCACTAGCCCTGGTCGAGGCACCCCTGTTAGATTGCCGAGGCACCCCAGGGAGCCACGGCACTTGTTTTGGGAACCACTGAGCTATACACTGAATAATATTCAGGTGCCAGTATTTTCATAAGATATCCTCTACTTCCACTTCCATAAAGTAGGACAAATAATTGGAAGATGAGAGAAATAGAAATACTTACACAGCATCTCTTAATAGTAGAGCCTCCTTCTTTTTACAGCAGCAGTAGGAAGTTGATGAACTAAGAAGCAGAGACACGATCACATGATCATATGATCACATGAGTCATTCCCCTGCAGTTCACCTCCGATCTCATTTGACAGCTGGTGCCTGTCACTGAGAGGCTCACAGCAGCAGCTGGGATGCTGGGGAGCAGACAGCAGTGGTGGACAGCTATCATAGTAGTCAGTCTGAGCTCTCTGTTTTAATGAGAATCGATCAGGACCATCTTTACTTTGCTCTGCCCCACCAAGGAAGTGGGTGGGGCTATCAGGTGTCGGGGCCTACCGGTGGATAGTCCGGCTCCCTGGCAGGCCAGTCCGAGGCTGCATATAAACACATATATTCTTCAAAAGGTGTCCATATAATTCAATATTCAAAAAGGTGGATTTCGTGGGAAATGATAGTTCTACTTCACAAGTGGTAATTTCACAGTAGTGTGCACCTCACCATCACCTTCGTGACTAGGATGTAAGATGGGTTCCGGAAATCAGATAGTCAGCCCATAAGTTAGATGTAAATCATCCCGGGATGAACAAATGCCGTCCAAATGATGACCAGTAAAGCACTTCACAATCTCTGTGGTGGATCAGTCTTATCACTCCACTCTTAACGCGTTTCAACCATCTGTTGGTCTTTGTCAAGTAGATAAGACTGATCCTCAATCAAAAGCTATTTATACCGGAAGTATCCAATCCAAACAGAATTTCCGTCCACTATATAATTTATTTCAAAATACAAACCCAAATAAAATAATAAAATCCTAAAATAAAAACCACTGTATATTTATCCAGATACCTACATTTTTACACAATCCATACACGATCTTAGTTTCACAGCGGATAAACCGGATGTGACGTGTAGTCGTCATTATAAGACAAATATTCCAATGATGCGTTTCAAGACTCTCATATAATGGAACGCAAATCTCAATAAGAGGCCCAATCATTGCATACACATAGACCGAAAGTGTCGTATCGTTAAAGTTACCAGCCGGTCATGTGATATAATGCGGGTCATGCCTCTTAACTAATGGTACGCAAAAAGTTGGATAAATATACAGGGCAATCATTTAAGATAGTGCAAATAGCACCTTATAAATAATAAAACATACTCTTTTAATATAAAAAAATGTGTTCCAAAATATTATGAAACGCAACCTTTGAACATGAATACATCACATATATCATAGTAATTCATAGAACAAACAGATCTTTAGAGGAAACATTTAATTTTGAAATCCTTATTGAGGCCACAAGGAATCAAACTGTTAAGATTAAAAATCCATCTCATCTCCATTTGAGATAATTTATTATCTATATTTTTATACCTCCAAGTAGGTTTAATCGAATCAATACCTATGAAGTTAACAATATCTCTTTCATTACAAGCATGAGCTGTTTTAAAATGTGCAGACAATGAGTGGGTTTCCAGACCCTTTTTAATGTTGTAATAATGTTCACTCATCCTTTTTTTCAACATTCTTGAGGTTTTCCCGACATAGATTAGACCACATTTACATGTAATGAGATATATAGCATTAGTTGAATTATATGTGATAAATTCTCGTATTGTAAAAATTTGTCCATTAACAGTAAATTCTGTAACTTTACTATTAGGATTAGTCCTAGCTGTTGATCTACACGCTTGGCAGATACCACATCTATAAAATCCTTTATTTTTTATAATAACTACTTTTGGTATGTCATTTGGATGCGTGCCTCTTACAAGGTAATCCTTCAAATTCGAAGATCTTTTATATATAAATTTGGGTGTTTTCAGAAGAATTTCTGTTAAAATGTTATCTTTAAGTAACTCATCCTAATATCTACGAATTATTTATTCTATTTGTTTGTGATCTTTACTGTATTTAGTGATGAAAAATAAATCCTTACCATTTTGATATTGTTGAGTTTTTTATCGGAGTTTATCAAATCCTTCCTAGTCATTTTTGAGATTCTAGTTTCAGCGGTGTATAACAATTTCTCATCATATCCTCTCGACAAGAAGCTATGATTCATTTTTTCTAATTGATTAACGAAGGTTTCCTGTTCTGTGCAGTTCCTCTTTAGTCTCAGAAACTGGCTGTATGGAACCCCATCTAGCCAATTTTTATGATGTTGACTGTCTTTGTATATATAAGAATTAATATCTGTGGGCTTTTTATAGCATCTGGTATTAATATTCCCATCTTTTATATAAATCTCTAAATCCAAGAAACATACAGAGCATGCACTTCTATTCCAAGTGAAAACAATGTTCCAATCATTTGTTGTTAAGATTGGTGCAGAACGAATCAAGGGAATCTGAATCTCCTCTCCATATGAAGAGGATATCATCAATATATCTATGCCAGGATACCAGGTCTGCCCCAAGCTTGATGTAAAACTTTTCCCAATATGCCATGAATAAAATGACATAGCTTGGGGCAAACTTGGTACCCATGGCTGTGCCTTTCCTTTGGAGATAAAAGTTGCCTTGGAAATAGAAATAGTTGTTCTGTAAAATAAACAGTATACCCTTAATAATTAAGGACTTAAATTTTTCAGAATAATCTGATAAATTAAGGAAAAATTGGATAGCCTCAACTCCTTTTTTATGATCAATGATGGTATACAGAGATGAAATATCAGCTGTAACTAATAGCCATCCATCTTGCCATTTGATAGTATCAAGATGTTTTAAAACATCATTAGTGTCTTTAAGAAACGAGGGGTTTTGAACGACTAAAGGCTGTAAATAATAATCAATAACCGCAGAAAGGTTAGATGTGATACTGTTGATCCCTGAAATAATAGGCCTACCAGGCGGATTAACCATGCTTTTATGAATTTTAGGTAAAACATATATATAGGGAGTGGTAGGATCCTTAACTGTGAGGAATTTAAACTGATCCTCATCTAATGTGTCTTCTGAAAACTCAGTTAAAAATCGCTCTAAATCTTTTTTAATACGGAATGTGGGATCATTATTTAACTTTTTATAGGTATTTTGATCACTTAATTGTCTCATGATCTCTGACGTATAATCGTCACAATTCATAACAACCAAACCTCCACCCTTATCTGCGGGCTTGATTACAATACTCCAATCTTTCTGGAGATCTTTTAAAGATTTTATCTCTTTATGGGAAATATTTTGAAAGTAGTATTTTCCACTTCTTTGGTTATTCGATGTGATCTTTTTAAGATCATCTATCACTATTTGGAAATCGTTATCTACTGCTCATCTCCAGGAAGTACTCTTAAAGGTGATTCATAGAGCATATATACCACAGTCAAGACGTAGGTTTATGGTTGAGGGAGAGACAGGTCTTTGCCCAAAATGCAAATCTCAAAAAGCGGACTGGTTTCATAATTTCTGGAACTGCAGGAAGATTAGGAAATTTTGGTATAAGGTTGTTAACTTTATTAACAACACATTCAATTTAGGGGTGGCATTGGCCGCAGAACTTCTTTTGTTGGCTGACTTCAGCAGTTGGAAGGAAGGCCTACCCGTCTCTGGGATATTACCTGCTCTGACAGTAATGGTTACGGTAGCAAAGAAATTGATCCTGCGATTTTGGCCATCGCCAGTGCCTCCATCTCTAGAGATACTCAAGATTGAAATTTTGAATATTATTTATTTGGACAGATGAGCCACTCTTCCAGACATAGAAAAAGGTGGAGAGAGATTTCAGAAGAAATGGGGAACCTATATTTAGTTGCTAGAACCCTCGGTCCAACAAAATATCTATAAATTATTTGAATATACTACTTGGTATTTACTTAGACAACTAAGCTAATTCTTGACCCGCCTAATGAGAAAAATCTATTCTAGTCAAAAGATACTGCTTATTCTCTTAAATTCTGAAGACTTGAATCCACTATGGATATAGAGAATATTACAAAAATATTCTCTAGACTTATTCCCTCTATAATCCCTTAAAGACACAGGCAACTATTAGTTTGGAAAAATATTGATCTGTATTGTTTGTCTGACTTCTGCTCGCTAAAATGGCAACTACTTCCATCCCCCCCCCTTTTTTTATTTTTTGTTCCTGCCCTCTCCCCGATTCCAGGTTTCCTTAAAACTGTGTTTTTCTTGTTCTCCTCAATGTAGATTTTAAGTTGATATAAACATAAAGTTATACATAATGTTGATGTATAATTTAAGCAAACTCAGTCACTGGACTAAAATTTTTAATGTATATGAACGCATCTAAATAAGTAATTGTTATTGTATACTTTGTGTTTGTTACTGTTATTGTCATTTTTCTGACTTCTGAGAAAAACGAATAAAAAGATTAAAAAAAAAAAAAAAAAAGATCATCTATCACTAATCTTCCAAAGGTCTCTACATACGGTCCTTTGACATGGGTGGGATAAAAATCGGATTTATTTTTAAAGGTTTTTTTGATTGTCACTCTGAGATGTTTCTGACCTATTTTCATCAACCGGTTGGTTAATCTCTTTCATTTTGAAAAAAAATTTTAATGATAGTTTCCTTATAAATTTTTGTGTGTCCATAAAAATCTCAAAATCATTAACCTTGGATGTGGGAGCAAATTTTAGACCTCTTTTTAATAGGGATGTTTCACTCTCAGATAAAACTTTTGAACTAAGATTGAAAATTTCGATTTGTTCAGGTTGATCCTTATTTATAGGTGCCTCACTACTGTTCAATTTTTTGTAATATTTCTTATTTCTCCATCTAATAAGCCTCCTCTTTTTGTCACCACCTTTCTTACCTCTTTTTGTTTTCCTCTTATGTGTGTGACAGAGGTATTTAGAATCAGTTGTATTTAATATATCTTGTTCTTTCTTTTTTTCTAATATTTGGGAGTTTTCTGATTCTTTCTTTCCCATCCTAAAAAAAGAGGAGGATGGCTCTTCTATATCACTAAGAGGTTCATACCTAATTCTATAGAAGGAATCAAAGTCTTCATTCCGGGAGTGATAAGACTGATCCACCGCAGAGAATGTGAAGTGCTTTACTGGTCATCATTTGGACGGCATTTGTTCATCCCGGGATGATTTACATCTGACTTATGGGCTGACTATCTGATTTCCGGAACCCATCTTACATCCTAGTCACGAAGGTGATGGTGAGGTGCACACTACTGTGAAATTACCACTTGTGAAGTAGAACTATCATTTCCCACTTTTTGGATATTGAATTATATGGAAACCTTTTGAAGAATATGTGTTTATATGGAAACTTTATTAGATTCTGGACATATGCAGAATGATTTTCCGAAAAATATGGCACATATCGGCATTTACATTCCTTAATTAATCAGGCCCATAATGTGTACTTATTAATGCATCTAGTAAAGACAACAGGAGGTTGTGTTGATTATCCCAAGTGATACCCATTATTGTCTGTTGATAGGGTTGGGTACTAAAAGACAATGCTGTAACTTTCGACAAGAGTTACAGCGACATTTTTATTGTGAATGTTTATGTCCCCGACAAACTATTAATCCCGAATATTTAAAAAAACTTACTTGGACTAAACGCGATTCATTAAACAGCCCAGCAGCACATAATGACTTTGCTCTGTACGCCGATAGTAATATTAGGACAGTTTCCGCCCAAAATCATAGGCTGTATTAAGTGTCCTTTGTGCTTGCAGGCACACAGAACAGGACTGCATTCATGGATGTTTCTGCCGATTCTGGTGATGCACAAAGTGATTTTGCGTACGATATACTCAAAATCAGCATATATGTGCCTTGATGAATCAGGCCCATTATGTGAATTTACAATTGTAGTAAAAACATGCAGAGCAAAACTCTCTTAAAACATTCTAAATTAAAAACTAATAATAGATGCAGGTGGCACAGTGGCTCAGTGTTTAGTACTTCTGCCTCACAATGTAGGGGTCATGAGTTCGATTCTTGACCATGGCCTTATCCATACTTACAAACTTCACAGATCTCCCAGCGGGGAGGGGAGGTGAAGTCTGAGGATGAAATGGGTAGAGGTGCAGAGAATCGATTATGATCATCTTGACGCAAAGGACGGGGCCAAAATGATGCAACTCACCCCAATGGCATCATGGAGGTTTCCATCCTCTCCACTTCACTAGGAAGTAGGCAGGATGGGCAGAATGTGGTAAAATGGCTTGCTCCGATGGGAGTCCAGGAGACCTACCTGGAATATAGGGGTCTCCTGAACATTACAGGAGATTGGGCAAGTGTGGCCTTATTTGTGTGGTGTTTATATGTTCTCCCTATGTTTGTGTGGATTTCCTCAGGTGCTCCGGTTACCTCCCACACTCCAAAAAGATACTAGTAGGTTAATTGGATGCTAACAAATTAACCCAATAATTTGCATAGGCAATGAGTTGTCAGTAGAAAAGAATGAGAAAAGCTCAACGAATCACAAGCAATGCTGTGCTGGCTGCATGTGATTGGTTGACCAGATAATAGGACTGGTGGAAAAGTAAAATTGTTCTATGCTGACAGGACATGCTAATGCTTGTAGCTTAACAAGTCCCAAAAAGCCCTGGCAGCATGGGGCTTACAGCTCCACAAGTCCCAGTGTGTCCAAGCAGTCAATGATTGCCATGTCTTGCTGGGACTTGTATTTCCACAACAATATTTGACCTTTTATATCTGAGATATTACAAACAAAATCACCTCCCTCCAATGTCTTTTCACTAATTTCATCACTATAAAGAGTAAGCCTGAAGGGTCTTTTTGTGCTCCAAAAGAAACACTATGGGCATGACTCATCTTTGAATGCAACTTGTCTGCAAAAACAATCATATTAAATAAATTAACTCTTAATAATATGATAATTGATAAAAATATATGTTAAAAAATATATTTTGTTACATAAAAAACATAATTCAGGATGTCCTTAAAGCGTACTGTACATAAAATGTACCTTTATAGTTTATCATACTTGCAAACACATGTTCTAGCATGCATACATATCAGTCATTACTATCAGCCGGCACTGACACTTGCCCTGTAGCTGGTGCAAGTGATACAATTAAAAAACACATGCCTAAGGTATGCCCAGAGCATGAGTTGGACGAACGTGCATGTGCTTGACCTCAGTAAGCACTCACTGTACATTGCCTACATGTGTCCGTCTCTTCCCACCCCTGTTAGGCCCTTCAAGATGTAGGCAGTCGTAATTGTCATTTGCGTTTGGACAGGAATTGGATGCAATTGCATTCACTGCCATAAAGTATCTGAGCAGGGACAGAGTAATTTAACGGAAGGTACGGCACACAATGGGACCTACGTCCGGCGATGAATTAGGCTATATATGTCATATGGACATTGTCGAATATAGAAAACTCCTATATTAGAACTGATGTTATCTCTTGAAATTCTCCTTAACAGGTTTCATCTGCCTAATATCTAATGTTCCACAGCCTCTACACTTGTAATAATGACATCATCCCGAACACTGCTTAGATAGCCAAGTATGGAAATGTAAGTTCATTTTTAACATTAGTTGAGGATGTATATGTCACTCTCAGTTGTTCTGGAAATATTTGTTTCAAGCTTTCATACCTCAATAGGATCTTCCAATGTTTTCTTAAAACATTTTCTTGATATTCTTGTGTAAACTAATTTATATCTGCTTTTGAGAAAGTTCCAAATAAAAATCTACACTCCTTCTTTAGCGATGGTCATGGTAATTGTTCTATACCAGTTAGTTTCATTTGTCCCTCCAGAACTGTGACCCTTTCTTCTTTCTTAGACTCAATGTTACAATCAGAAACTTTATTTCTTCTGCTATTGTGACTAAGTGGGCTATGCCTTTTCTGCCCTTGGGAAATCTTGTCTTCTTCACCAATATTAATGACAGCTGGATTCCTTGCGGCGTGATTGTGGAACCTTGTTAACCCTTCAAGGAGGGGTGCTATACAAAGAAAACATTAATTTTCTAGTCATTCCTTGAGCTACTTGCTCAATCATATTGAGTCTTCCCTGGCTGCAGCTACAATCCTCACATATCGATGGGCCACAACTCAAATTCTAGCATGGGGTTCTTTGTTTCATTCACGCTGAATTAACCTTAGCCACTAATATAGTTTTCTCTACATCATCACAATAGTGGGACTTTCATGGTGTTTTCAATAATACAGCAGTGCTACGTTCAATCTTGTTCATGGAAAAACCCCTCCTTGTGAACCTGTGTTAAGAAACATGGTGATCGCTATAGCATACTTGCCAACTTATGGCAAGTATGATCTAGGAGCTGCCAAGGAACGTGGGCATGCAGGGGGCGGGGCTCCAAAAAGCGTGCCATTTTGGCCCCGCCCCGTGACGCAATGACGCAAAAGCGTCATTTTACAGCCGCGATTCCCGGTGAATCGTGGCATTTTGGACCTAATTCTGCCCACTTCACTAGGAAGTGGGCATATGCGGGAGATTTCCATACTCTACCAGGAGTCTGTTAGAATCATCCAAAATGCGGGAGTCTCCAGGACATTCCGGGAGAGTTGGCAAGTATGCGCTATAGCACCCGGAATCAGTTGCCTAGAAACAGTAGCAGACATCCTTCCCTGTCAGGCAGCAACGGATTGCATCTTGACTTATCATGTGTATTGTGATCACCGCTACATGTCTGATCATATTACCAGCATTACCTACTGGCAGACGGTGACAGCATGTGCCCGCCTATGTTTAGTTATGCAGTGGTCTCCGCCACATGTCCGATCAGTTACCAGTATTCTACTTGCTAAGCGGCAGTAGTTACTAAGTTCTGCATGTCTGCAGGATGTCCACCACTGCACTCAGGACGGTTGCCAAGCTACCACATTAGCATCCTCTCCTCCCTTGCAGGCGGTGTTTCACTATTTAGCTGGTTGCTAGGTGTGACAGGGTGGACCGCCTATGCCACCCTGTCTGTTGTTGTGAGGAACCGGCTGGGCTTACTTTGCCACCATTCCCTTTCGTTATCCAAAAAGCGCCCTCTTGCCGCAGTAGGAGGGGCTTACATGAGCTGCCACCACTGGGCTCCTATATCAGCACCCAGAACCGGGTTTCTTTTGCTAGCGTGTCTTCTTGCTGGTGTACCTGGCTGGTAACTCCGGACCTCTTACTATGGATCCGGGTTGCTGTGAATGGATCCCCCCTGGTCTATCACACTAACCAGGGCTTCTGGGTAGCGCAGAGCTTTGGCACTGGAATAGCTTGGGTCCAAACCTCAGAGACAGCCGGAGAACAGATTAGATTTTAGGGTCTAATCTGTAGATCACAGGAAAACAGCAATATTGAAGATGATTCCAAGCAGGTCTATGAAGCAAGATGGTTTATTTGCTCACGCACACTGGTGGAAGGTCCCAGTGTGATCAGGTCAGATGACAATTCAGAAGAACACTTACATGCTCACAGAGCTCCTCTTTTACACAGTTCATAAATAGTCTATTTTTAGAAACAGGATATACTCTATTTAAACTGAAATTTACATGCATTTCAAGGCTAACAAAATTTACACTTATCTATGAAATTCACTCTGGCAAAAGGACACACAGTAACGACCCCCTGCTGGGCCTTTGGCCAGAGCAGGCATGACACTTCATCACAAAACTTCATTAGCCATTCCTGCTATCAGACTTCCTTCCACATAGGTCTAATTGGAGGTTCCCACTAGCAACCTTACAAATCCTAAACAATGACACTTCCATACTAAATGCATCCCAATACACACAAGACCTCCATCCACAAAGGCCTATTGTATCAGATATATGCATCAGAAATAAGGCATATCCTTTAGTAAGGTGAAAACAGCAAAAAACAGTTTCTAGCCTGGTCTCAGAAATAACGACTTCCTTTCTTACACTAAACAAGAATAAGTGCAAAAGCAGTTATATAAATATGCGCCCTGCGCTATTTCCTTTAAATAAATTTTTACCAAAAGTTATTTATCAGTGATCCAGCACACTAGGTAAATAGTTTCTAGTTTCCCTTCAGCTCTCAGTCTGGCAGCTTCGCCTGAGCAATCCCACTCATGCAGCTAATCATCCTGCAGTTTCTGATTGGTGTTGCTGTCTTTATTGTTCCTACTTGGCCTAGTGTGCCTTGTATCCTGAACTGTTCTGTTATCAGTGTTTGAACTAAATTGTTTAAAGGAATTCTTCTCCACTCCTGACCACGGCTTGCTAAACAGATCTAAATTTATATCTCTACCTGCCTGACCCCTAGCTTGTTTAGAGAAACTGTCTTCTCTACTCCTGATCTGGGCCTGTCTGTTCTTTGCGTCAACCTCTGCCTGTGTGATTCTCACTTTACCTCACTACACCATCTGGTTGCTCACTACCTTCTACTGTGTTCTGTGCACTCCATCAAGCAATTGTAAAATCAACAACTACTATTACCTGAGCTTAAGTCCTGGGGGCATCTGAGAACCCGGAAGGGGGCTGCTATAGGTGAGCATCTTGAGAAGTGGGTCTAGAGTTGAGGATCACATATACATTTCCCTTAACATCGTATTTACCCACACTCTCCCTGAAACACAGGCCATGCCCAAATGCAATAGTTAGAACCTTCAATGTGGCTTTATTAGATTCTCCTCCTCTCCGGCAGGAGCATTATTATTTTTGTAGAAAAGAAAGATGGGAATCTTCGGCCATGCATTGACTACTGTGGTCTTAATTTGGTTACTATAAAGTATTGCTATCAACTTTCCCTAATTACCAAGCTGTTTGACAGCATCAGAGAGACAAATTTAGACATCTGTGGAGCCTATAACCTCATTCGCATATGTAAGGTAGACGAGTTGAAAACTGCCTTCAATAACTGAGATGAACACTCTCTATGGTGAAGCTGTTTGGAAAATTGCTGGTGCTTTGCATAACCCAAAGTTTAATGAGCCAAATTTTTATAGCTATGCTTTATCGTTGTCTTCTGGTTTACGTAGATGACATTTTGGTACTACTGATCACATTCATGTGGCACAAGTATTTTGCTGTCTCTGGAAGCATGACCTATTTTGCAAGCTTGAAAATATCTTTTTGAAAGTGACCAAATACACTTCCTAGAATATATCGTTTTTGGCTCAGGCCTCAAAATGGATCAAGAGGAGGTGAAAGCAGTTCTAGATTGGCCACAACTGCTGGACATAAATAACTAAGCATTTTTTTGGCTTTGTATCTACTGCCAACAATTTATTCAAGTATATTCTACTTTAGTGGCCCAATCTGCACCCAAAACTTTCCTCTTTCTCAAACAAGCATTTTCCTTAGCAGCAGTAGTCAAGCAACCTTTCACTTCCCAACCATTTTTTCTTCAGGTAGATGTGTGTGGTGTTGGGGTGGGGGTGTTTTTTTCCCAAAGGTTTTCTGCCAGGAAGCTACACCCTTGCAGCTTCTATTTTTTCAAATTCTCCTGCTGAACAAATGATGCATTTGGAGATAAGGAGCTTTTAGCCGTGAAACTCCCTCTAGAGGAAATGAGGTGCCTTTTCCAGGGACCCCGTTTTCCTGTAACGGTCTTCACTTATCATAAAAATGTATTATGTCTCCCAAATCACCCAAAATGCTTGAACCCTGACAAGCTTGGTGGTCTTTATTTGTTACTGGCTTCAACATTTATATACATTCAGACCTGGAAATTAAAATAAAAAAGCTGATGACTTATCTTGTTCTCTTGACACAGATCAAGATTCAGAAATACTAGAAACCATCCTACAGTAGACCCTAAATGTCTTCTAGCATTCTATGCTATTACACCTCCTCAGGGTAAAACTCTGGACACTTTCATTTAGCCCTCCTTTTCTAGGAACTATTGGTTTCCAACTCTTCATCAAGATGTGAGAGAGTTTATTTCTGCATGCTCAATTTGTGCTCATCAGAAAGTTCCTCAGGAAGATTCTCTGTATTCTTTACATCTTTTACCTATTTCTACAAAACGTTGGTCTCACATGGACTTTATTACTGATCATCCCCAAGCAAGAAGTTTAACACTATTAGGGTAGTGGTAGACCGTGTCTCTAAAATGGTTCATTATCATCATCATCTATTTATATAACGCCACTAATTCCACAGGTCTCTGTAGAGAACTCACTCACACCCTGCCCCATTGGAGTTTAAAGTCTAAATTCCCAAACATACATACACAGACCAAGAGAGACTAAGGTTATTTTTAATATCAGCCAAGTAACCTACTAGTATGTTTCTGGAGTGTTGGAGGAAACCAGAATACCCAGAGAAAACCTACATAAACACTAGGAGAACATACAAACTCCACACAGATAAGGCCATTGTCAGGTTTTACTAGGATGAGTGGGATCCTTCTGGTCTCAACTGAGATTGGCGGTACTCCACCCAGAGGCGCAGAATCTAACAAAGCATGAGGTTTTCACCAGGGATTCCCGCAAGTGAATTCGGGCTTTGCAGCTTCCACCCTGCAGGTTGCGGCCCTCTAGGGTAGTTCCCAGTGAGCAGTGATAGAGAACCGAGTACAGAGAAGAAGGTAGGCACTAGTTAGCCACTAATGAGTGGGAGTGCCGAGCGATGCTCTGTGATAGTCCATAGAGAGATAGATGAGAGAGTCTGCGGTAGTTAGCACTAAGTGGAGCAAATAAGTGATAATCTGCGGCATCACACTTGGAGCGATGATCTGCAATAGTTACCACTAACGATTGGCGCAGGTAACAGGGGCGGATCTAGACTATTGATATACCCGGGGCGCCACTGGCAGGTAATAGGTGATTTGCAGCAGCACACTTGGTGAGATGAGAGCGGTAATCTGCAGTAGTTAACACTAACGAGTGGAGCAGGTAATAGGTGATGTGCTGAAGTAGTTACCACTAACGAGTGGAGCAGGTAATAGGTGATTTGCAGCAGCACACTTGGAGAGATGAGAGCGGTGATCTGAAGTAGTTACCACTAACGAGTGGAGCAGGTAATAGGTGATTTGCAGCAGCACGCTTGGAAAGATGAGAGCGGTGATCTGCAGTAGTTACTACTAATGAGTGGAGCAGGTAAAAGGTGATTTGCAGCAGCACACTTGGAGAGATGAGAGCGGTGATCTGAAGTAGTTACCACTAACGAGTGGAGCAGGTAATAGGTGATTTGCAGCAGCACACTTGGAAAAATGAGAGTGGTGATCTGCAGTAGTTTCTACTAATGAGTGGAGCAGGTAAAAGGTGATTTGCAGCAGCACACTTGGAGAGATGAGAGCGGTAATCTGCAGTAGTTACCACTAACGTGTGGAGCAGGTAATAGGTGATTTGCAGCAGCACACTTGGAGAGATGAGAGCAGTGGTCTGCAGTAGTTACCACTAACGAATAGAGCAGGTAATCGATGATTTGCGGCAGTATGCTAGGATAGCTGAGGACCAAGCAGGGGTGCATGAGCTGCTTCCAGGCCAGGAGTCTGATGAAAAGAACCAGCCCTAGAAGGTGCTGGGATGGGCCTTATAAATGAGAGGCAACCAATGGATGAGCGGAGCAGGTGAAATGATCACTCGTGCATGTCCAGAGCCGTTTGCCGACCTGACAGCCGGGGGAGAAAGCAGGGAATCAGGAATGAGTAGATGCTCAGGTTACTGGGTGGCAGCCGCGGGAGAGCGGCATGTGACAGCCATCAATCAAACTCATGACCTCAGTGTTGTGAGGCAGAAGTGCTACCCACTAAGCCACCGTGCTGCCTTTCATTCTAGTAATTGAGCTGACTTCTGTTCCTACTTTAGTAACTCTGTTCACTAAATAATTATTTTGCTTGCTTGGATGTCCGTTGGAAATTGTATCAGAAAATGGAGTATAGTTTGTTTCCAAAATCTGGAGATCATTATGTAAAGTGTTAGGAAGAACCATAAAAATAATTTCACTACCAATATATGTCATTTAACAAATGCTGAGCTGTTCCTAAAGTGAAAATAGGAGACAGTTTTATTATTTACTTGAAATGCTACAAACACTGGTGATAGATGGTCACCATCTTGGATCTTTGGGAATATGCAAATGGCCATTCTAAAAAAACACTACTCCCTTCTCTCATTGGTTCTAACCTCCACATTCCCTATATGCCTCCTGCATAAAAACATACAGACATGGTCAAGAGATCCAGTTGTTATTCAGACCAAACATGACAATGGGGATGAAATGTGATCTAGGTTACTTTGACGGTGGAATGATTGTTGGTACCAGACAGGCTGAGTTGACTATCTCAGAAAATGTTGATCTCCTGGGATTTTCATGCACAGCATAAAAAATACAAATAGAGGAGAGGACAGTTACTCTATATTGTGCCAGAAAGAAACCCTCTGGATTTTTAAATTACAAACTTAATGTCCAGACAGTTTAAATGAAAAACTGCTATTGAATGATTTGGAAAACTGAATTTGGTTATCATTAATATATTCAAATAACCATATGATGTTAGAATAGTATGAGTCGTATGTAGGTTTATTATGGAAATGTATGATCTTTTGAAAACTTTCATATGTGACTTTTATGTTAACACTACTTAATTGGTATTATTCATACATGTGAAGTGAAATAGATATTTAAAAAATAGAAAATAAATTATATTGTTTGTATATGGTTTAAAACATTGTTTATGTATTTTTAATATTTGAGGGTTTTTAATGTTTGTATATTTAAGCTGTCTTTGGCTATTGTATGTGTTCATAGTGGACGTGTTCATATTATATAATACAATGTTTTAAAATGAAACAGAACAAAATAAATGACACAAAGAAAATGAGAATCAAGTGCCGCCTAAGTTATATTAAATAGTATGGTAAAATGGGAGTTCCTTCTAATTATGGTTCAGACGCCCATGTATACACTGAAAACTATGCTTTAAGAAAGTTCTTTCAGAATGAAATGCATCATCAAATGGTGAAGAAATGTTCTGATTAAATATAAATATATATATATATATATATATATATATATATATATATATATATATGTATGTTACCACTTTGAAAAGCACCCTATTTGATTTGGATCTGGGCTTCACATCTTGTAGATCTCATTGGAAGACATGGTTTTTGTTTCCTGCATCTGACATTTATCTCTACTCTCTGCTTCACAGTTTGTATATTTGTTCTATTGAGGAACTTGCAACAGTGATTTATAAGTGCAACTCCCACTGAGTGGGTAATTAGAATGTAGTATTCGTTATCTCAATATGGAACTTTAATTAATTCCTTAAGTTAAGATTGTATGTACTTGAAGATTTAAAAATTGGGTCTTTTAATAACAGATCCTATCTCCGAAAGCAGTTTACATTAATTTAGAGTCTGATATATATACCCATCAGGCAGTGATGGTTTCCACATTCCCCCACCATACAAGTTATTTATATGTCGTTTAAATACCTGTTATATTGTATTTATGAATGAAAACATTTACTTTCAAATTTATTATGTCTGAATAAACTGTTTTTTATAGTAATAATATTGTTTGCAGCTTTTTTCTACTGTTAGGCTTTCAGAGAGTGTAAAGCTTTGTTTAATTAGTTCTCAAGACAATAATCTCTAGAGTTTACAGAGAAAGGTGCACACAACAAAAACATCCAGGGCCTCAGTGATTAAGGAGAGCAAAGCAAAAAAAAATGGAGTAACTTTGCACCTTGGCAAAACCATGTTGCATTGGACAGGGAAGTAAATTTAAAATGTGGGGGCAGATTTATAGTTGGAATAGGACATGTCCTAGATCAACTTTAAATTTCAGTGTAAAATTAAAACTATCAAGCATTTGTTTGCTACATGAAAAAAGAGCCAGTATTTAACTTATGTGCAAAATAATAAACAAAATTTCACCCCTTTGCATTGTAACATGATTTAGCCAAGATCAAATTTACTCCTTTTTTTGCCTTGCTCTCCTTAATGACTCAGGCCCCCAGTGAGTGACTGTTCTGTATGTGAAAATGCTTTGCTAATGAGAGGTAAGAGGAGAATGGTCAGACTGTTTTAAGCTGACAGTAACCATACATTATAACAGTGGTATGCAGAAGAGCATCTCTGAACCTACAACATGTCGAAACTGTAAATCAATTCCTCTCCTGTCAGCTAAGAACATGAAACTGATGCTACAGAAGACAGAAAAAATGTTGCCTGGTCTTGATTTCAGAATTTGGCATAAACAACATAAAATCATTATTATTATTATTATTATTATTATTATTATTATTATTATTGTTATTATTAATTATTTATTTATAAGGTGCCACGGGTTCCGTAGCACCGGATACAGAAGCAAGTAACAAAAAGATGAGGTAATACACATAAGTAGCAGAGTTAAGTGTGAGTAATGCTATAGGGACTTGCACAGGGTGCAGCAAAATACATGACAGGACATACAAAGGAATCAGACAGTGAACAGATATGGGACAATAGGTAGAGAGGACCCTGCCCATGAGAGCTTACATTCTACACCAAGGGGTGGTGAGAGAGAGTAGGACTTGCTGGGAGAAAATGGAAATGACAAGCGAAGGAAGAGGAGGTAATGGATAAGATTGGCTGTGAGGTGGTAAGATAGGCAAGCTTGAATAGGTGAGTTTAGAGTGAGCGTTTGAAGGATCCATCCTGCCTTTTGTCAACAGAGCAGACTGCTGGTGGTGATGCAATCATGTGGGGAATGCCACAGCCTCCTGGAGCATTGTTGCTGACCACCTGGTTTCCTTTATGTCCACAGTCTAGCTATCTTCTAATGACTACATCCGTCAGAAAGCACAATGCAAGTCCTAAAGCACACATCATCTCAAGCTGGTTCCACAAACATAATATTAAGTTCAGCATACTCCATGTCACGGAAACAGGTGGGAGATGGTAGCTACTTGGCAGTATTTTGCACTACTGAGCCAAGAGGCACGCATAAGTCGCAGTTCGCAAAGTCAGTTACTGACAAAGTAGGTAGGTGAGAGAGAGTGGCAAGAAAGTCCGAGTTCAAAGCCAGCCGGAAGCCACGTACCAAATCGTGATCCAAAGAGGTGTCTGGGAAAGGCAGAGGTCAGAAAGCAGACTGGAGCTGCGTGACAGAATCAGGATCCAGAAGAACGGTCAATGCGAAGCCGAAGTCATGAGCCAAAGCAACAAGCTGGATGCTGGAAACAGGGAGCAGGGAGATGAATACAGAGACATGTAATTATTGCTGGAGCTAGGTAGACCCTATTGATGCCAGAATCTCTTTTAAATACCAGGCTTACTTGCTACCCCCGGTGGTCAGTGACGTCATTGACCACCACTGCAGCTCGGGCAACTGGATGCTTATGCACAGAAGTGCAAAAAGACGGCTGGGGGAGAAGCATCCCGTTGCTAAGCAACAGAACATACCCAGCCATCGGGGAGAGGCATCCATCCCTGCAGAGCTGTGTAAAAGCAGGGACAGCACAATCCAGATCTTAATCTTTTAGAGCACCTTTAGGATGTAATGAAACGGAAGAATTGCAGCATAAATTATGATGACGGATTTTATACAGTTATGAAATGCATCAGCAATTTATTTAAAAAAAAACTATGGATCTGTAGCTCACCATTTAACATGACTCTAGTATTATGTTCTGTCATACTCGTTTATGCACAGACTCACCTACGAAAGACTGTGCTGTGGGCAAAGTTCAAGATAGGATGGGAGAGAATAAAGTATTTGTTCAACCGACTACTTACCATCGAGCAAACTTAGCGAACCCTACCTTAATGCTTGAACAAGAAATCTACATCTTCAGAGAATCGAGACACTGCAAACCCAGATCCAGGATATAGAATGTTGGACATTATTGCAACGAGTTTACTAATTGGCTACTGTGCTGTAAAGTCTCTCTGATCAAATAACATTTACATTAACATTGCTTTCTTGCTATCCAACAATTTCCACATATCATTTTAGTGGGATTGTTCCTATAAGCAGCCTACTTGGTCTCTTTTATCAGTAAGGCTATGAAAAACTAGTCATTATTATTATTATTATTATTATTATTATTAATAATAATAATCTTTATTTATAGGGTGCCACATGAGGTACAGGGGATAGTCTGATAGAACGAGGAAGATAATTCCAGTGGTGGTGGTGGTGGGGCAGCATGGGTGAAATGTTTGAGTCCATGTTGGAGTTGCTCAAATAAGGATACAAAATATATGTGTGAAGTTATAGTTAACTGAGATTGTGACAGAAGAAATTTCTGAGAGCTGTCATTTTAGTTAATTGATTTCCAGAAAAACAATGTTTTTTATAAACCGTATAAATATATATATATATATATATATATATATATATATATATATATTCTGTCTCTCTCTCTCTCTCTCTCTCTCTCTCTTATATATATATATATATATATATATATATATATGTATGTATACATATGTGTATATGTGTGTGTATTTACATACATATATATATATATATATATATATATATATATATATGCTAGGTCACCAGAGACCATCTCCCTAGTCACTGGCCAACTTGTTAGGTCACCAGGGACCATCTCCCTTGTCACTGGCCAACTTGTTCATCATTCGTGACACTGCATAATGACCAGCTCCAGCTTAAATACTTTACACTCTTCTCACAGCCCTAGCTTGATGCACAGGTCCCACTCCCTCCTGGTCTTTATAAGGAGGAGTTCTCTTCAGGTTTTCTGCTTCAGTAGTCGCATTGGAGATACACCTTGTCAACCGCTGTTAGTTGTGAAAAAAGATACTACTAAACCACTTCAGAATATGCAAGTTAAATCACACTCTATACTATTATTTTGTCACACCTATGTCCTCCATCTGGAGGTCTGTGTTAACCCCTTCCCTTTTCAGAATATATAGTAGAGAGAGAGAGAGAGAGGGCGGGCACCTCTCTTGGCGCCCTCCCACCTTGCTGCTGACCCCTTGGTCGGCAGCAAGGTGGGAGGGTGCCAATTGAGGCGCTCCCCTCCGCCTGCCATCCCTCGCTGCCGCTTGTCTGCCAGCAAGGGAAAAAAAAGAATTGAAAAGAAGAAAACAGAAGAGGAGAAAGCAATAGGAAGGTAGGTAAAGTAACGCAGGGTAGGAACAGAACAGGAGAAGGGGTGGAACACATAATGGAGGGCACAGTGTGAGGGAAAACAGAAGGGGATGAACAAATAATGGGGGGCACTGTGTGAGGGGAAACAGATGGGGAGGAATAAATAATGGAGGGCACAGTGTGAGGGGAAACAGACGGGGAGGAACAAATAATGGAGGGCACAGTGTGAGGGGAAACAGAAGGGGATTCCCATGTCAGGACAGGAGCCTGTAAGAGTCAGTTTCCTGTCCGAATCTGTATGACCCAACGCGATTCATTGGTGAGCCAAATTCATCAGGGGTGTCTGCCAGTGATGTCCTTAATCTTTATATACATGTTGCAAACTTATTATGTATTAATTGTCTCAAGTATTTCTTAATGACTGATCGAACTTGCCAGGTACAAAAACATGATCTTTGTGCTACCTAAGGTATGCTGGCTTAACGAATTAACACAGCGTCCATAAGAAATTATTTAACTTAGCGGTGAGGCTTTCTTCAATTCTTCACTCAGAGCATTTGATAAGTGAAATTGCTAACATACTTGCTCTAAGATCCTAGAAATAGAAATGAGGCTACTTCTATATCTATATTAAGCCCTTTGTCACACATTAAAATCTGGCAGTTGCTTTTCAAACCCGCTGTCCGGCACGCTCACTCTATTCATTCCTCCACTCCAGGCGCAGAAATTTGTGTCATAATAATAAATCTCTGCACAAGAAGGCGCATGGCCCTTTAAGTGCTCTGAACCTGTGATCATGTGTTCTATCCTGTGACCCGCCCTGCTCTTCAGATCAGTTATTTTAACCTGCTCAGTGCACAGGCCTGTGACAGCGTATTAGGTTCCCTACCTTTACTCCAGCGTTCCTGTGCATCTTGTGGCTGATTCCTGTGTAACCTGACCCGGACTGTTCCTGACTTGTTCTTCTGCCTGTCATTTGGTACTGTGTATTCCCAATTGTTGCTGACCCAGCTTGTTCTGACAATACTTCCGTTTCCTGATTTGGCATTCTGCAGTCTGTTTTATATCAGTTCCGGCTACGTTGACTAATCTCTTGCACCTGATAACAGCTTGCCTTGCCTGGAGGCAGTGCAGAGGGCTCAACGTGCAAACTTACCTGCAGCAAAGCCCAAACCTCCTTGCTGGGGTCCCTTGTGAAAACTGGTGTTTCATTAGACTCTGCGCCTCTGTTACTGCCAGTGTTAATCCAGGTAGACGAAAGTGAATCCGCTATCTGCTAAAATTGTGACACCCTTTAGGTATTAGTGTGTCTAATTTATAGATCCACTTGGTCTCTTGGTCTCTGATTGATTGAGTTTCCTTCTTAGATCCCCCCTCTCTAGTGTGGCTTTATATGTTGTATTCCCTGAAACCTTAGGGAAGAGGGGTCAGAGTTATTATTATTATTAATTTTTATTTATAGGGCGCCACAAAGTATCCATAGCGCCGTACAAGGACAAACAATGGCACAGTACAAGGTGAAACAGCACAGTACAAGTAACAGTAAGCACTATAACTCTGGGGGCTCAGGCACAGCATGAAAGAGAGGGAGGGAGGGGAAAAGTGAGTACAGGCAGGTAACTATGGCCCAAGAGGGTGGGCATGGATGACAGGTTGAGAGTCACTGAGGGGAGCGGAGAGAAGCGAGAGGAGACAAAGGGCAGAGGGACTGACAGGAGGTGAGCTGAGTAGCTGGAGAGTGCAGTTAAAAGTGATGGAAACAGAAGGTAGGAGAGCCCTGCTCAAAGGAGCGAACAATCTAAAGGGAGGGGAAGACAGACAGACACATGGATGAGACGGAGAGACAGGAGGAAGGGGGAGAAGGGAAGAAGGGATGAGAAAGAGAGGTAGCCGACCGGTGGGAGTTTAGGCATGAGACTGGAAGGCTTTAAGGAAAAGGTGGGTTTTTAATGTTCGTTTGAAAGAGGACAGATTAGGGGAAGTTCTGATGGAGCGGGGGAGCTTGTTCCAATGGAGGGGAGCGGCGCGGGAGAAGTCTTGGATACTTGTGTGAGAGGAGGTAATCAGAGGGGAAGAGAGGCGACGATCGTTGGACGATCGCAGTGAGCGGGAGGGAGTGTGAATAGAGATAAGGTTAGAGATGTAGGGAGCAGTGGAGTTGGCGAGGGCCTTGTAAGTCAGAGTGAGGAGCTTGAAAAGGATTCTGTAGGGGAAGGGGAGCCAGTGAAGGGCTTGGTAGAGTGGGGATACAGAGGTGGAACGGCGAGAGAGGAAAATAAGCCTAGCAGCGGCGTTAAGTACAGATCTAAGGGGAGCGAGATGAGAGAGGGGGAGGCCGATAAGGAGAAGGTTGCAGTAGTCCAAGCGGGAGATAATCAGAGAGTGGACGAGAGATTTGGTGGCATCCTGGGAGAGGAAGGGCCGAATGCGGGCAATGTTGCGAAGCTGGAAACGGCAGGATTTGGCGAGAGAGTGAATGTGAGGGGCAAAGGAGAGAGAGGAGTCGAGATGACACCTAGGCAGCGGAGTTGGGGAACAGGGGAGATAGATGAGTTGTCAACAGTGATGGAGAGGTCAGAGGGGAAGGAGGTACGAGAGGGAGGAAAGACAATGAGTTCAGTTTTAGCAAGATTGAGTTTAAGAAATCTAGAGGACATCCAGGAGGAGATGGCAGAGAGGCATGCGGATACCCTGGAAAGAAGGGAGGGAGAGAGATCAGGAGAGGAAAGGTAGAGTTGAGTGTTATCAGCATAAAGGTGGTACTTGAGGCCGAAGGAGCTGATGAGTGCACCCAGAGAAGAGGTGTATAGTGAGAATAGTAAGGGTCCAAGGACAGAGCCCTGAGGGACCCCGACTGGAAGGGAGGAAGAAGGGGAGAGAGAATCAGAGGTGGAAACAGAGAAGGAACGGTCGGCAAGGTAAGAGGTGAACCAGGAGAGGACGGTACCGGAGAGGCCAATGGACTGAAGGGTGTGAAGCAGGAGGGGGTGGTCAACGGTGTCAAAGGCCGTTGAGAGGTCGAGGAGAATCAGGAGGGAGTAGTGGCCCATGGCTTTAGCCGAGAGGAGATCGTTCGTAACTTGAGCCAGGGCAGTTTCAGTGGAATGGAGGGGGCGGAAGCCTGATTGGAGAGGGTCAAGGAGGGAGTGTTCAGAGAGGTAGGTGGAGAGACGGTTGCAGACAAGTCTCTCGAGTATATTGGAGGCAAATGGGAGAAGTTGCACTGGGTTCTATAATGGTTAGATAGACTGTAAGTTTCTTTTCCTATCTTGAGATTTCTTTTTTTTTTTTTTTTTTAAATAATTTTTATTAAGGTTTTTACAAAACAACATAAGTAAAACATACCAAAAAAAAATATATACGTGCGAATCACAGGATGTTTACAAACATTGAAAAGAACTCAAAGTAACAAAAGGAGAATAGGTATGCAATGATCAAGAAGCAAGAATGTTGCTTTTCTTATTTTCGTTTCTTGGGGGGAAGGGGAGACGAACAATAGGGGAAAAAGGATTAGGGGAGGAGAGGGAGGAGAAGGAGGAAGAAAGGGGTTTGCTACTCATTGTTCCATGAATCGGGTAATGAAGGACAGGAAAAGTAACATGTATAGTTCTAAGAAGGTGAAACTAGATTATACATTTCTATGATTTAAGTGTATTAAAACCTTCAAAGCCTGTAGGGATCATGTGCCAAGACAATGGGGGGATGTCAAACAGTTGTTAAAGGAGGTTCAGCATTGTAGTAATTCGTCCAAGAAGATCATGTGTTTTGAAAATGTACTGTTTTGTCGTTGAGGAAAGCTGTGATGCTTTCCATTCTATAAATTGAGCAGACTTTGTTGATAGTGGCTGAGAGCAAGGGGGGAGAGGTATTTTTTCATAGAGCGACAATTAAACATTAAGAAGCATTTAAAATATGATTGATTAGTTTTTGTGTGGGACGAGTAGTGTCTGGGAGCCGTCTAGGGAGAAGGGAGTATAGAGGGGAGTCAGGCATTTTATCCTGTGCAATGGAGTCAATAAGTTTATGAATTTGCTGTCAGTAAGGTTGTAATTTAGAGCAATTCCACCAAACGTGCAACAGGGTACCTCGCAAACCGCAACCCCTCCAACATCAGTCGCTAGAAGTAGAAAAGATAGTGTGGATATGAGAGGGGACCAAATACCACCTGTAGTAAATCTTACAAGAATTTGTTTTTATTCTAACTGATATTGATGTCTTAGCTATATTAAATCTAATCTTTGACCAATTTTTAGGAATCAGGGTCTCTCCAGTGTTCCGTTCCCAGGCAAGCTCATGTGGGTCTTTGTTCGACTGGTCAAAGTTATTAATCAGTTGGTACAAAGTGGATATCAGGTCTCTAGTAGTGGGGGATACGCGACATAGAGATTCCAAGGTAGAGCATTGATCCGAAGGGAGAGGTGCTTTTAGGGATCGATAAAGATGTATAAGCTGAAAGATATTGGTAAAAAAATTGTGAGGCAAATCTAAATTTTACTGTAGATCCGAAAATGTGGGGAAAACCCTCGCTGGGACCAGATCCCAAATAAAGAGCAGGTTGTGAGAAGTCCAGTGGTGAAACGTTTTATGATCTAAGCCTGGATCAAAATTTTTCCAAAGTGGGATAAGGAGTGGGTGCTCGGATCGCAGAACATGGTCACTTGATCCCAAATTGAAACAGAGAAACAAGCAGAAGGAAACTGGGCTAGATGTCTAGTCCTGTGCTGGGATGATATCCAGAGCAGGGAATATGGGGAGTATAATTGTAATATATCTGCCTCAATTTGAGTCCACGCTCTATGATGGGGAGGTGAGTGCCATAGGATACATTGGGACATATGCGTTGCTCGATAATACTTTATTATAATTGGAAGGCCCAGACCTCCAGTAGTTTGATGCTTCGAGAGAATTTGCATTCGCACTCTAGGTTTATGCCCTGCCCATACAAATTTAGATATCATTTGTTGTAATTGTTTAAGAACATGCAAGGGAACCTGAATTGGGCGCATTTGCCATAAAGTAATCTGGGTAAAACGTACATTATAACAGAGACTATTTGTCCAATCCAGGAAATATGAAATTTATTCCATTGAGTTAGATCACATCTGATTGTATTAATAAGTCTGGGAAAGTGTGCCGCATATAGGGAGGAATAACTCTTAGTTAAGTAAATTCCCAAGTACTTAATCTTATTATGTTGCCATCGAAAATTATAATTGGTTTTAAACGGTTGGGTAATATGTTGAGGAATATTAAGGTCTAACATTTCAGATTTGTCCGCATTAATTTTGTAGTTCGAAAGGAAACTGTAGATCGAAATCTCTTTAAAGAGATTGGGTAGAGAAGTATGTGGGCTAGATAATGTAAGTATAACATCATCAGCATACAGAGCTATCTTATTGTCTCTAGAACTCGTGGGGATGCCTGTGATATCTGAATTGTTTAGAATCTTAGCTGCTAAAGGTTCCATAATGAGGGTGCAAAGTAGGGGAGATAAGGGGCATCCCTGGCGGGTGCCATTGCTTATTTTGAAGGGAGAGGATGTAAGACCGTTCACTAGAACTGAGGCTGGGAGGTTATGATATAATGCTAAAATCCCTTTACATAAAGCTCCCTGGATCCACATGCTCACTAGGGTCTGCTGCATAAAGGGCCAGGCCACTCTATCAAAAGCTTTCTCAGCATCTAATGCAATCACCAAAGCAGGGAGAGATGTGCTGTTAGCTATGTGAATTAGATCTATTATTCTTCTGGTGTTATCTGAAGCTTGCCTTCCCAGGACGAATCCAACTTGGTCCGGGTGGACTAGCAAGAGGAGAACAGTACCCAATCTATTAGACAGTATTTTAGCAAAAAGCTTTAAATCAACATTAAGAAGAGAAATGGGTCTGTAACTGCTCACTTCAGTTGGATCTCTGTCCAGTTTATGTATCACTACAATCTCCGCTCAGGTGGTGGCTCCATCAAATTTGCCTCCTTCAAGAACCGAGCTAAACAACCCTGTGTGCATGGGGACTAATTGGCGGGCAAATTTTTTGTAATAAAGAGCGGAAAATCCATCTGGGCCTGGGGCAGATTGGCATTTCAAAGTTTTGATGGCTTCAGTAATTTCTTCTGAAGTGAACTCTGCATTGAGAGTTGCTAATTGATCTCTAGTAAGTTTGGGTAGTTGGCAAGAACGGAGGTTGTTCTGAATACTTGCATTAAGCTGGGCTGTATCATACATTGTTGGACACAAATTGTAAAGAGAGACGTAGTAGTCCCGAAACCGCTGTGCAATCTTTTGAGGATCGTAGAGAAGAGAACCTGTGGAATCTTTCAGTGACATTATTCTGTTACGAGTACGGAGGACACGGAGTCTGCATGCCAAGATAGTATCAGTTTATCGCCTTTTTCATAGTACTTTGCTGAGAGTTTTAGCTGCTTGTATTGATAATATTTGGTTTAGTTGTCCTTTAAGAGAGAGAAGTTTGAAGTACAGATGTATTTAGGGTTAATTTGGTGGCGAGATGCAACTTGCTGTATCTGTTGCTCAAGCTTTCTCAAGCTGCACTGTCATTTTGATAAGGATAACCCGTATGGTGGCCTTATGGGCTTCCCAGAGAATAGGTTGTGATATATCTGGGGACACATTTTGGGAAATGTAATCAGTAATAGCTTGAGATATCTGGGAAATATGCTCTTTCTTAGGAGTAAAGACTCGTCAAGTCGCCATCTAGGGCGTGATTGAGGGAGTTAGGGTAAGTGCAGAGTCAGCTCAACTGCTTCATGGTCAGACCAGGACACTGGGAGGACCTGGATATCTCCCAATATCTGGGTTGTCAAGTGGTCAACAAAAAAGTAATGTATTCTTGAGTATAGGTTGTGAGGGGCTGAATAGTGAGTGTAGGCTCTGGAAGAGGGACATAAAACTTGCAAGGCGTCATATAAATTGAATGGCTTCAGTTGGACCCTCAACTTACTAGACTCCTTGGAATGTCCCACAGAAATATGTGTTTAGGATAGATCTATCTAATATTGGGTCTAGGATAGTATTAAAGTCCCCTCCTTTAATAGTCATACCACCTGCATGTAAAGAAATTTGCTGAAAGAAATCTGCGTAAAAAGCTCCCTGCTGCATGTTTGTGGCATATATTGAAGATAAAGTTATGGGATTCTGGTTTAAGGTGCCTCTAAGAATGATGTATCTACCAAGATAGTCAGATATCTGCGTGTCAATAGTCAGTGGGACTCTACTGTGTATCAATATTGCTGTACCTCTACGCTTTGCATTTGCAGAAGAGTAAAAAGCATGTGGATATGATTTGGAAGCCAATAAGGGGTGAGGATCTTTAAGATGTGTTTCTTGCCAAAAAATCAGGTCTGGGTTTTTACGCTTAAAAAATTGTATGACCATTCTGCGCTTGTTTGGTGAATTGAGACAGTTGTCATTAAGAAATATTATTTTGAGATTCATGGTTGGTAAAAGTGTTGAAGGAGTTCCACTTTATCAATGAGGTTGGAGCCTTTATTTGAATATAATAGCTGGATGTGGAGAAGGGAGGACACATAAGGAAGAAGGGGAAGGAAAGTTACAGCAGTCCTGATTACAGTGTGAGCTACAGGACCTAGAAAAAAAGAGATGTGACGAGTAGTGTGACACTATCTTTTTGATAGTGGAAAAACTAATGGGGGTAATGGTATTGTGGGAGGAATATAGAAGATAATTGACAAAATCTGGGCTTGACGCACATTTAGAGCACATGCGTGCGGGTGAGAAAAGCGTGGGTGTAGGGAAACAGCACGAATATATAACAAATCAAAATGATATAAATAACACAATATAGACAGTAGATGGAAACCGAAACAATTCAAACATATAAACAGTTTAAAGTTTGAACTAAAACTGTGGACTGTTCTATAAGGGCTCCGGATAAGCTTAAGAAAGAACAAACAAACAAAAAGAGACTCCAGGTATATTTTGGGGTGCTCTGGATTAGGATAGGTCAATTCCCTATTAGGTGGAGAGGGAAAAATGGGGGGGTGGGAGAGGGGGGAGAGCTATTGAACCGGATACTAGACATTGTAATAAAACAAGAAATTACATAATTTAAGAAATTGGCAAAGGCCTATAATCTAGCTTTCCATAGATTTTAAGTATGAAAGTGGACACAAAGAACCTGTATAATACATTAAACCAAATACCTGTAAACAGTGAAAGTCATAGTTAAGGCAATATGGTTACTCAAACCTCATAGAAAAGTAAGCCAGAGAAAGAGAGGAGACCGAAGTTAAATTATATACATGTATCATGCTTGTTGCCAAGATGGCGCCGGGACCGGAGTTTTCTGCTGTGATGAAGAAGCTGAGGTGGAAGGCTCAGAATCCTGGATAAGATGAAACGCTTGAGCAAATCAAGACCTTGATCCAGGGTTTTCACCGAATTGTTTCGACCATCTTTGGATACAATTAATTGGAATAGGAAGCCCCACTTGTACTTTATCGAATGGTTGCGTAGAACTTTTGTTACGTTGAGGAGGTCTCTACGTTTTTTCAAAGTAGAAGGAGCCAGGTCCTGATACAATTGCAGATGTGATCCTGTCTCTTTAGTTTTGAAGTAATGGAATCGTATAATTATGTCTCGGGGTGGCTGATCTGGGCTTGGTTTCGGGCGTAGATGCTCTGTGTGCCCTGTCAAGATTAAGCAGGTCTTTTGAGACGTCAGGTATCATTTGTAGGAATAAACCCTCCAGGTAGTCAGGCAATGCTTCTGCAGAAATGGACTCTGGTACTGTCATGAGCCGTGGCGGCTCCGGGCACTGCCGCGACTCTCTGCCCTAGCATCCCGGCTGTCGTCATGACGACCGGGACGTCACTTCCGGGTTGTCCCGGCCATTGCCAAGGCAACGGTCGGGACGCATTCACTGTGCTGCGCCGCGCTCCGGCATTCAGGACAGCCAGGCGCGTGCGCAAATACAAAAGAAGCCAGCTGGCTAAATATTCATCCCGGGGCTGCCTTTCTCCCATTGGACCATGCTGGTATTTAAGGCAGGAAGGGGCAAAGCCTTCCTGCCGGCTATAGTTCCTGCTTTGCTGTTACTAGCCTGCTATATTTCCTGTTCCTGTTACCATTGGATTTGATTATTTGTTGCCGACCTTTGCCTGATACCTGACTCTGTTTGATTGCCTGTGCCCCTAGACCTTTTTGCCTGGACTCCTACGCTGCTGATTTACCTGTGACCTCTGACCTTGGTTTTGTGTACTGGATATTCTGTCTGCTGCCGGCCCTCGACCCTTGCCTGGATTTCACTCTGCTAATTTCTCCTTTACGCTATCGCTGGGTTCCCCCCAGTCAGCGCACAGCTCACGACCCTCAGCTGTCTGCGGCCAAGTCTGTCCCCACCACTAGGGGCTCCAGCGAAAACCAGACTTCTGAGTAGACTCCGGGTTTTGTGTCGCTGGCTGTTGGGGTTCCTAACATTATAACCGGCCCAAAAAAAAATAATAATAATTACACTAGGAGTGAGTAAATTATATCGCATTCGGACCTATGGAACCAAGTCCGGCGCAAGTGCTGGCAGGACAAATCCAGACCTTGTCCCAAATGGTCCAGGAGCTGTCCCAGCGGCAGGCTGCCCAAGAACAGGCATCCAGAGCCTTACAAGCTGCTCAGTCCGCCGTGGTGGAACCCAAAATGCATTTACCTGACCGTTTTTCGGGAGATCGCAGGCTCTTCCATAACTTCCGTGAAAGCTGCAAGCTCTACTTCAAATTGAGACCACTCTCGTCTGGATCTGCACAGCAGAGAGTGGGGATAATTATCTCTCTCCTACAGGGGGATCCGCAATCTTGGGCATTCAGCCTAGATTCCAATAGTCCTCAGTTGCAGTCTGTGGACGCCTTCTTTGAAGCACTTGGGTTGATTTACGATGACCCGGACTGTGTGGCTTCTGCCAAAGCACATCTTCGATCTTTATCGCAAGGGCAACGTTCCGCTGAGGAATATTGTTCCAACTTCAGGCGTTGGTCTTCAGACTGTGCATGGAATGACCCAGCTCTTCGTAGTCAATTCCGTCTGGGTCTCTCTGAGCAAATTAAGGACTCCCTGATCCAGTACCCTACTGCGGGATCCCTCGAAGAACTTATGCAGTTAGCTATCCAAATCGACAGGAGATACAGAGAAAGGAAGGCTGAGAAGGAAAGTTCTTCCTCATTCTCTCCTATGCTTCTGCAAACCGCTCCTATTGATCAAGTCGAACCTATGCAACTGGGAGCATATCGACTGTCATCTGAGGAACGGACCCGGAGGCGTGCTTTGGGTCTCTGCTTGTACTGTGGAGAGAAGGGCCATCTGCTCTGTTCCTGCCCCGTTAAACCAGGAAAAGACCAGGCCAAGTGAACATGGAGAGTGTCCATTTAGGCCTACAAGTCATCTCTCCAAAAAATTCTTTGCTTGTACCTGCTCAGCTCACCTTTAACGTACGAGATATTTCCGTTCCAGCCTTTCTGGACAGTGGAGCTGCCGGAAACTTTTTGGACTTGGCCCTCCCCCGGTCCTTGGGTTTCACAGACGTTCCTCTGGAATCCATCATCACTGTTTTTGGATTGGATGGAAATCGCCTAGATAAGGGTGAAATACATCATCGTTCACCTCCTCTGCAGTTAAAGTTGGGTGCCCTTCACTCCGAGACCATCTCTCTGTATCTAATTAATTGCCCTTCGGTTCCTTTAATTCTTGGCCACCCCTGGCTTGTTTTTTACAATCCTTGTATCGACTGGACCAAGGGTGAAATCCTCAAGTGGGGTCCTCGATGTCCTTCCTCATGCTTGTCTCTACTACTCAGAATTACTCAGATCTGCTCTGAACGTTTGCCTTTTCATTACCGTGAATTTTCTGACGTTTTCTCTAAGAAAGAAGCAGATGTTCTTCCTCCACACCGGGAGTACGATTGTGCTATTGACATTGTCCCAGGTTCTAGGTTGCCCAAGGGAAGATTATATGCCTTATCTATTCCAGAGACCCAAGCCATGGAATCATATGTAAAGGAGAACCTGCAAAAAGGCTTCATACGGCCTTCCAAGTTTCCCGCCGGAGCAGGCTTCTTCTTTGTGGCTAAAAAAGATGGTGGGCTTAGGCCTTGTATTGATTACAGAGGGTAAAATAAAATAACCATTAAAAATACTTATCCTTTGCCACTTATCTCAGCCATCTTCGATCAACTAAAAGGAGCTAAAATTTATTCCAAAATTGACCTACGAGGGGCCTACAATTTGATACGTATCCGAAGTGGCGACGAATGGAAGACCGCCTTAAATACTCAAACGGGCCATTATGAATACCTCGTTATGCCCTTCGGGCTCAGCAATGCTCCAGCTGTTTTCCAAGACTTAATCAACGATGTCCTTCGTGAATTCTTGGATTCCTTCGTAGTGGTCTATTTAGATGACATACTGATTTATTCCCGTTCATTAGAACAACACCGGGAACATGTTCGGCAAGTACTTCTGAAGCTCCGTCATCATCATCTGTATGCTAAACTAGAAAAGTGTGACTTCGAATTCTCCAGGGTCACTTTTCTGAAATGTCATTTCTCCTGAAGGCTTTGCTATGGACCCCACAAAGGTACAGGCTATTCTTGATTGGGTACAACCCTCTAATTTGAAAGCCATCCAAAGGTTCCTGGGATTCACCAACTATTATAGGAAATTCATCAGTTCTTTTTCTATTCTCATCGCCCCCATCACAGCTCTGACCCGCAAGGGTGCTGATCCTAAGATCTGGTCGCCTACTGCAGTTTCCGCCTTCTAAGCCTTGAAACGTGCTTTCATGTCTGCTCCAGTTCTGAGACATCCTTTCATTATTGAGGTTGATGCTTCGGATGTAGGAGTTGGAGCCTTATTATCTCAAAAAGATCCCAAAGACCACCGCCTTCATCCCTGTGCTTATTTGTCTCGAAAGTTCTCTTTCGCTGAAGAACATTACGACGTGAGCAATCGTGAATTACTGGCCGTCAAATGGGCATTAGAAGAATGGCGCCACTGGCTTGAAGGAGCAAAACATACCATCACAATCTATACGGACCATAAAAACCTATCCCATATTGAGTCCGCTAAAAGTTTGAACTCCAGGCAAGCACGGTGGTCCCTCTTCTTCTCCCGTTTCCATTTTATTATTACTTTTTGGCCTGGTTCAAACAACCTAAGAGCGGATGCCCATTCCCGTAACTTTATCTCTTCTCAAACTCTTCCTTCACGCAGGAATTGGATAAAACCCTTCAGCAATGTCAACCACAGGCACTTTCTGAAACACCAGTGGGCAAACTTTTCGTGCCTGTACACCTCAGAAAGTCGGTCCTCTCACAGTGTCATGACAACAAGGCTTCTGGACATCCCGGTATTGCCAAGACCATCGAAATTGTCTCTCGCACTGTATGGTGGCCATCATTGTCTAAGGATGTAAGCGAGTATATATCGTCCTGTGACTTGTGCTCCAAGAACAAAGTTTCCCGGAGTTCCCCTTCCGGGCCATTACTGCCATTACCTGTCCCGGTCAGACCTTGGACCCATGTGTCCATGGACTTCATCGTTGATTTACCTCTATCCTCTGGGTGTAACACCATCTGAGTAACCGTGGACCGGTTCAGCAAAATGACCCATTTGATTCCTTTGACCAAGTTACCTTCTGCCCATTTTTTGGCCACCTTGTTTGTCAAATATATATTTTGTTACCATGGACTACCGGAAGATATCGTGGCAGACCAGGGCTCACAATTCGTCACAGTCTTCTGGAAGGCCTTTTGCTGTCTCCTAGACATCAGCCTCAGTTTGTCATCTGCCTACCATCCGCAGTCAAACGGACAGACCGAAAGGGTAAATCAATCCATGGAGCAATACCTTCGACTGTATATTTCCAAACACCATGACAATTGGGCTGACCTCCTTCCCTGGGCCGAATTTGCGTACAACATTGCATACCACACGTCTTCCCAGTTCTCTTCTTTTTATTGCAACCTGGGGTACCATCCCAGAGCCAACTCCTTATCCTCTCTATCCACCTATAGACCACCTGAAACCAGAGCCATGGCCACCCGCCTTAGGAAGATATGGAAGTCTGTGCATCAGTCTTTGCTTCGAGCTTCCTTTATGTCCAAAGTTTTTGCTGATTTACATCGTTCCACTTGTTCATTCAAGGTTGGGGACTCTGTGTGGCTCTCCACTCGGAATATAAGACTCCGTCAGCCGTGTAAGAAATTAGGACCTAAATTTATTGGTCCATTTACTATCCTAAAGCAAATCAACCCAGCGGCCTTCAAGCTGAAGCTTCCGGAATCTTTAAGGATTCCCAGTACATTTCACTGCTCTTTGTTGAAACCTGCCCTATATTCCAGAAAATTCAAACCTCAACCAGTTTCGGTGGATGGACATCAAGAATTTATAGTGGAGAAAATCCTGGATTCAAAGAATGTCCAAGGTCAGGTTCACTACTTAGTCCATTGGAAGGGGTACGCCCCCGAAGAACGGTCGTGGGTACCGCAAAGAAACCTACACTCCAATAGGTTACTCACTAAATTCTTTAGAAAATTTCCCAGAAAACCAGGTTGTCGCGGTTCCTTGACCCCTCCTCAAGGGGGGGGGGTACTGTCTTGAGCCGCGGTGGCTCCGGGCACTGCCGCGACTCTCTGCCCTCGCGTCCCGGCTGTCGTCATGATGACCGGGACGTCACTTCCGGGTTGTCCCGGCCATTGCCAAGGCAACGGTCGGGACGCATTCGCTGTGCTGCGCCGCGCTCCGGCATTCAGGACAGCCAGGCGCGTGCGCAAATACAAAAGAAGCCAGCTGGCTAATTATTCATCCCGGGGCTGCCTTTCTCCCATTGGACCATGCTGGTATTTAAGGCAGGAAGGGGCAAAGCCTTCCTGCCGGCTATAGTTCCTGCTTTGCTGTTACTAGCCTGCTATATTTCCTGTTCCTGTTACCATTGGATTTGATTATTTGTTGCCGACCTTTGCCTGATACCTGACTCTGTTTGATTGCCTGTGCCCCTAGACCTTTTTGCCTGGACTCCTACGCTGCTGATTTACCTGTGACCTCTGACCTTGGTTTTGTGTACTGGATATTCTGTCTGCTGCCGACCCTCGACCCTTGCCTGGATTTCACTTTGCTAATTTCTCCTTTACACTATCGCTGGGTTCACCCCAGTCAGCGCACAGCTCACGACCCTCAGCTGTCTGCGGCCAAGTCTGTCCCCACCACTAGGGGCTCCAGCGAAAACCAGACTTCTGAGTAGACTCCGGGTTTTGTGTCACTGGCTGTTGGGGTTCCTAACAGGTACATTTTTTATCCGGACATTGTTGCGTCTGTTGCGGTTCTCTAGATCTTCCAACTGATCCTTAAAGGTGTTAAGATCCGCACGCAGGTCAGCTATCTCTGTGTCTGTCTTTTGCTAGTGTTTGGAAATTATATCTAGCTGATTTTCAACAATGTCTGTATGAGAACCAAGTTCTGATATTTCCAATCGAAGCTCTGAAACAACTGCTCTCATTTCTGATTGAATTGTTTTTGTCACTATGGCAATCACTTCATTGGGGGTGAGTGGGTTCTCAGGCGATGAATTGTCATCTGAATCTGATCCCAAATCAGCAGCGTCAGACAATGCTTTAGAACGGCCATTAGCCATGTCAAGAGATTTAATAATGGTATGTTTAGGAGTGTTACTTATTTTGTTATTTTTGTGAGAAATATTGGCAAGTAGAGAATTCTTACAATCGTTTCAAGGTTAGTGTAGAGATCAAAACATGCAACAATCAGTTGTGTTGGACAATAGATGGCTTCCCAATCTGTGTAGAAATATATGCGACACTTTGCTTCAAGACATCAATAGCATGTGGTATATCCCGCACCCACTAAGTTTAGTCAAGGTGACATTACTTTACAACTTACAGTACAGCAGTTGAAAGCTGCAGACGAGATCTGAACTTGATAGATAATCTAGATGTCTCGACAACGTCAATGTCAACTATTGTTGTTGTTGCAGAGGGAGCTATCCGCACCACTCTCAGCTCAGGTATCCCTTTACGCTGAGAAAGCAGTTTCAACTCTTCTCAGTACCACCCTGTGAGGCTTCAAAGTATAGAACCTGCAGCCAGTGAGCTCAATGAAGCGCGGTCTCACAGCACAGCCAAAGCGCACAAACCTGGATCCACAGAGACCAACAGAGGGAGGCCCTTCAGTGCTGTAGCTCACCCAACCCCCAGGGGAGTTTTGACATGACTCCCTTTCCAACAAGCCACGTGAGGTGGTCAGGTCGGCAGGCTCTCAATCTCTGTCGCTGTCTAAAAATGTGGGGGCGGTTCAATAAGATAGTCTTTAAAAGGAGCCACACATAGCTAGTGGGAGCAGGCACACAGCTGATATGCCCAGGACTGACTTTTATATGACCAGGAGCAGTTTCGTGACTCACCAAGCTCACAGAGGGACTTCCACCTATTTCCTCTCACAGGAAGCCACGCGGTGTACAGAGGGCGACAGGTTTTCAAGGACAACCAAGCAGTGCTGCTGCCTGCAGATGTGTGGGCAAATGAGGGTGCCAGCGCCACCTGCTGGAGCCTCCAGGCAAATAGCTGGCTGTGCGCGGGAGACCGGAAAAGAAGCTGGGTGATGGCATCCGCAACTTTCGGTGTCGCCGAACCAAAGGATTCTCCACTGGCAGACTACGCCCGACGCTCAGGAGGTAGGAGCAGGTAAGTGATGGGAGGTGCAGACAGGGACTTACTTCTTTTCCATGGGGATCATGGCTCCCACCATGTCCTCCACACAGTCACCCACAGGCATTCAAAATAGGAGCCAGATATAGGGGTCCGCTCCTCTTAGTACCACCGAATGAGCTCGCCGGCACCACTGCAGCCTAATTTTGCTGGGCGATGAATACCTGAGGCTCCGGAGTCCGGGACAGCAAGTATGCGGTAACACAGAACCAGCATAACGGGACTCACTATGAGCGACACCAGAGACGTCAAGTTCCTCAACTGTGAGGGCAGCAAACACCTCGATCTCTCAGCTCTATATCTGCTTCTTTTCGAGCTGGAAGAACCCGAAAAAAATCAGGCTAAGTCGCTGACAGAGGGAGAGCTTCTCCAACATGCGATTATCCAGTATGGTTGCTAAGCCACGCCCCTCCTATCTTGATATTTCTAATCTGTTCTGCCAGCCGGGATTTTAGTTTCTTTCTGGTTCTGCCTACATATTGTAGGTTACATGGACAGGTGATGAAATAAATGACATTTTGTGCCACAAGTGATCAAACTATCCATGGTATATTGTGAGTTGTTGTGGGATGATGAAAATCCTGTTTGAGGGTTTGTACTAGTTGTTTTTGTTGTTCTAGAAAAACCTTTCTTTGTGCTTTCTGTGAGCCAATTTACCTTTTTAATACAAAGGTACTTGATATTAATTTCTGTTTTAAATTTGGAGCTTTTTTGAAGATGTTTTCATGGTTCTTGACCTTTCCAAATAGTACCTCACATTTTCACTACCAAGTTGATGATTAATGCACGTGTAGAGTGCTCTCATGTCACTTGTGACTATGTAGTAGTCCTCCTCCCATTTTAAACTTTCCAGTATTTTTAGGACGTGGGTTGTGTCCTTTAAATAGGAGTTTTTTTTCCTTGACTATATTCTGCAAATATTGATTTATGTATCGGGACAGATTTTAAGTCAATGAGTCAATTCCTGACATAATGGGCTTTCCTGGCGGTTTTTGTTGATTTTTATGTATTTTCTTGAGGTGGTAAAAAATCTGTGATCCTAGGCTGTTCCGAGACTATAAAAGTCGTATTCTTTTATATTTAATATCCTCAAGTCTAATTCCTTCTTTAGCAGTCTATTTAATTCACTGTTGATTTCCATTGTGCGGTGTCTGGGGAAAATATTGTAAGTGGAACGGTCATTAGTAGCATATACGCCGCGTCCATATAGTCCTATATTTTTTTTTATGACTATGCCCCTCCTTATCTGTTGGTTTGATTGTGATCTCTTGATTTTCTCTTAGTTGTCATGCTCTCAGTACTTGTTTGGTCATGTTCATTTTGATGTTTTTAGTTTGTTTTAGTGTTATGGTCTTTAGGTCATCTTTAACCATTTTCTGGAAGGTGGAAATGTAATTTCATTTTATGTGAGTCGGGTAGAAGGTGGATTGTGGTCTTAATGACATGTGTGTATATATTTATTATCCAATCCAATGCCTCTCTTTCTATACTGGTTTTAATGAAGAATTTATTTTAAGGTGAGGTTCCTGGTAAATATTTGGATGTCCATGTAGGTTTGGAACTTGTTTAATTTATTTATAGGTGCAAACTTCAAACCTCTTTGCAGTAGGGATTTGTGTGCATTCTTTAGTGGGTATGTGCTTAAGTTGAATATGCCCTTACTAAGGTCCTGTTCTTTGTTGCTTTTGTTGAGGCTCTTTTTGGTATTTTTGCATTTCTTACTTCCTCCTCCTCTTGTTTTCCTTCTGACCTTTTGCTTCTCCTTCTTTTTACATTTGTTTTCCTACTGAGGGGGTGTGGTAGCCCGAGGCTATCTCTGAGGTATTGTTTTTGGATGATCTTGGTGACGTATTTGGGTTGCGGCTGACCTCTAAAAAAAACTTCTTGGGTGAATGGTTTTCTCTGACTGCTGTCGTAATCTGGCTCTCATTGAACTCATTCACATCAGTCCCTGCCCCATTGAAGCTTACAATCTAAATCCCCTAGCATACACACAAACAGGCTGAGAGAGACTAAGGGCAATTGAATATCAGCCAATTAACCTATCGGTATGTTTTTGGAGTGTGGGAGGAAACCGGAGCACCCGGAGGAAACCCACACAAACACAGGGAGAACATACAAACTCCACACAGATAAGGCCATGGTCGGGAATCAAACTCATGACCCCAGTGCTGTGAGGCAGAAGTGCTAATCACTAAGCCACCGTGATGCCCCAGGTCAAGTTGAGTTTGTTATACACATTGTGATTAATATCTATTTTGTGTTGTTTTTTCATCTTTATGCCCTATGTTCTAAGTCCTTCCTCTGTGTTCATTTGTTTGTAGTCATTTACGTCCCTTTGTAATTTGTGACTTAGGGATAAAGTGTTAGAAAGTACTTCACTCTATTTGCTGTTTCTCATTATGCTAATCTACTCCCACTGCAAACCAGCCCTAAGAGGAACAGAGTTGCACAATCTTTGGAAGAAAGACCTACGTGCCAGGTTTTCCATAAATCAACGTAAGTGCATTACTTGCCAATAATCAAACTGAATAGAATTTACCTTGATTTAGGAATGGCACATTCCAAAGAATAATTATGGGGAAGGGTGGAATTAGAGAATGGTAATTTCTCATGTTTGCACTGTGCATGATGCAATGCTATAATAATAGGAATTATAATACAACAACCAAATAAAAATATTCATTTAAAATATAAATTTTACATTTTTTACTTGCGAGAGTATACTTGTAATGTATCTTATAAAATTCTCCATTGGGAAGGCCTACAATGCACAGACTGGGAGAAAAATATAAACACGAACAGCAAGTCAAATCAGAACTTTTCATGTGACAAAAAATATGGAAAAATGAAAACAGGAGACTAATCTAGATCTGCAGTTTAAATAATAAATAAAGTGCAATTAAGGTGGCAAGTGAGTGAGGAAATTAGAACATCTCTGCAATAAGGTATCTACTTTTCTGCTCCAGAGAGAATTGTGTATAAGTAAATTAAATACACAAAACCCAAAATCTTAAAGAAAGAATTTGATCTAGCTTGGTTTTTTAAGGTTTAAGTTGCATCAGAGTTCTTAAGGAGATATAAATAGGCATGCATAATTGAAATCGTTTTTTATAATTATTAAAATTGTATTTTGCAGGAACCAAAAAGGAAAAATGTTTCTTTGGATATGGGTAAAATGATTAAGAATTGGGTTTATTTAATTATTTAGTTAATTATATAATCAATAAACAGCACAACGTTGTGATGTAACATTGACATTAGAAATTAAGAATGTAAGTTAATTATATGGGTATATAAACAGAGTTGTTTGCCTTACTCTCCTCTAATGAATATTAATTCCTTGCATAAACTCTGTTCATTAATTTTTTTGAGCAAAATGTAGTGAATAGTATCATCAGAAATTAGAAAAGGTGAAATAAAGTAATATATTAATAATGGTTGTTTATCAATTTGCCATGGGGCTTGAAACAATATGGCGGTATGTAGCAGACAACTTTCGAATAGACAGTTAATCTAAAAAAAAAAGAGAATGACTATAAAAGGGAATTAATATGAAGTGGAACTTATAGTAATTTCCTCATGATTATAGGGCTGCAGAAGACTTTATAAATAGATCTATTAAGTGCTTTTGGGAATGGCAATTGTGATTTCATACACCTGGAGATAATTTAAGATTGTGAGAAAAAAACACTATTCATGCACTGATAATGTTAGCAGCTGAAGAAGAGTGTTGAACATCCCCAAAACATTGTTCACTTCTATTTGATCTATAAAACAGCCCTTTTTAGTTGTTGTTGCTGTTGTTGTTTTGTTTTTTAAACTGAAGTGAGTTGCCAATTTGCATTGTTTGTTGTATTTCAATGCTAAAAAAAGATAACCAAGGCTTAACAGCACCAAGCTGGTATGGTATGTTACGGTATGCTATAATTCAAACAGCATTAATACAAAAGAGCATTTTCTTTGTATAATAGCATATATAATAAGTAACTTGCTTATTATACTTAATTTATGTCAGAGACTGTGTAAACTGAGGAAAATAATATACATTGAATAACTATAGTGTTTTTACTTAACTAAATATGTCCACCATTCGCTCCTCTGTAGCAGGTTGTCATGTTAGGAGGAAAATGCCTTTATAATATAGTAGACTGATAACTTGGCAGGTTTGCAGTGACAGTGATGTCACTGTAACTGAAATTACTGTAGTCCCTGCTTTCTGATTTGTTTCAGATACCACATACTTCCTAACTTTGCAAATATTATAATTGGATGTATTACACAAATGGAGGCTTAGCCAAGTCATAATGGGGGCGTGAGCATGTCACAATGGAGTACATCCACAGCCACGGAGGCATGTCTAGTTCTTCTGAAGTGCTAGGCTCTGCATAACCCCTTTCACTCCCCAAAAATCTGTCAGTACCACTCACACCAGTAACAGGCGGCAGAGCAGAGCAATGGAACAAATCTGCAGATAGTCACAATGGTGGAACAGACCACCCAAATAGGTAATGTCCCACCTAAATTGTGAAAGTTGGGAGTTATATATACCTTTAGGACACCATCAGAAACATATGGGAGGAGCACCAGCTGTCCGTAATTGAGTGGTGAGGTAAAACTTTACTTTTTAAAAGAGCTGCGGTAGATTAAATAATGTATTTTAGTTCAGATAGGCCAATCCCACATATGTAAGTATGTTTAATACTCAAATTGATGCAGATTTGGTTTCCCAAAACATGTCTTCACAATGCAATTGAAAGTCCACATTCTGAGAAATTAAAAGGACAGATTTTGGCCCTGGCAAAGAATACATGTATAGATGGAGATATGATGGCTGATGATTTATGCTAAGTGATGGAGTTAGAGAACCATACAGACTGATTCATTATTTTTGAAATTGAGTGGGAGAAAGTCAATGCAACAATGTCAAAATGACAAAATCCTTCATTAAGACAGGTCGCTGCAGACTTTGGCCAAAATCGGTGACAATTGGGACAGTTGTGAATGGATCATTAGAAAATAGACTGCAAATGAATGGAAAAGTATGTTAATGCTATAAAATGTAATATAGCAACAAAAATAGCTTAAATTTACATTATTTTACATATTTTTCCACAATTTTACTTAAATACAAAACCAAAACCTTTTGCGATTTTTTTTTACAAAACCACATCCAAAACCAAAGCGCGGGTCAGCGCTCATCTCTAATAATCAGATTAGTCACAGCTGTTGAATCTACTGTATTTTACAGTAGAATGAAAATAAATTATGTGTCTACTTATATATTGTAACAGACTGGCACAATCCCTTTTAAGATAATGGTGGATAGTTGTGTTTCCAGCAATGACTGTTGTGAAAGTATATTTTTTTAAAATGTTGTATTCACACAATACATGAAGGTTCTTTGTAGATTTGTTAATTTATATTAAATTAAATCACTATTTTCTCAGTGACAATTTGCTGCTTTACTTAACCTAAATTAAAATATTTATATATTTATTATTCAAATAACATGGCATAACCGTGATATAATAAGAAATATATATGTAATGTTTCTTCATATTGTTCCTTTTCAGTAAACCTATTACAGTACCTCCAACTGGATCTTCACAAAATCATCAGTTGATATAGACTTGGCTGTAACACCTGGTGTGGTAACACAGTAAGGTGTATGACTGAAATTGAAATGGCGATGTGTTTGAAAGTACTTGATTTATGTACTGAAACTTCCCAGAAGACTAACAATATGTCAACACTTCCAAGCTACATATATGTACTAAGATCATATAGTGATCTATGCAGGCCCCCAGATTTTCATTTTTGGCTCCTTTTGGACACTTTTGCTATGCCACCTGCGTCCCCAGTCCCCAACATCAGAAGCACTGATACATACTGTATAAAGTATGAAAGAAGATGAAAAATATTTTGAATTACAAACAGTTGGTGGGAACTTAAGTTTCCTGCCCCTATAAATATGTCAGCATGGGCCCAGACTCTGTGCTATTTTCATAAGCCTGGATGTACTGTCTGTATGTTTCCTGTTACAACATTAAAAAGCAATGTCAGACATAGCAGGGGTTAATTAATTCTGAAGAAACTACAACTGATGGTGCATTGAATCTAGAGTGAATTTCAGTACATTTTAAAAGAGCAAGGAGCAGGGTAAATGTGTAAGAGACAAGAAGCCAGGCTTTTGCAGACATAAACCATACTTGCCTACTTTTGGCAAGTGTAATCCGGGGCGTTACTAGAGGGTGTGATAGGTGGGGCCAAATGTGACATTTTGGCCCCGCCCCCGCGACAGAAATGTCGTTTGGATGCGGGGGCGGGGCCAAAATGATGCGATTCACCGCAAAACGCGTCATTTAGGCTAGGCAGTTGCGGGATGCGGGAGACTTGCCTGCTCTCCCAGGAGTCCGTGAGACCGATCCAAATTTCGGGAGTCTCCCGGACATTCCAGGAGAGTTGGCAAGTATGACATAAACACATAAACCATCTCTAAGTGTCAGAAAGACACAAGAGCACAGACAAAAATATCATCCAGAAGGTTTCTAACAGACAGGGGAACCAGTTTTACATTGAAAGTACAGAGGCAGGTTGTGAAAGAGCAAAGTTGTCAACAACTGAATTAGGGAAAGAAATGAACATTCATAATAAATGATTCACTGGGTCAATCTGTGGTAATGATATGGAAATTAATTCTTGATCTTGGATCTTTTAAGTACTACATTATAGCAGTGGAAGCGACAGGGAAACAGACCCCAGGTTGTGTCAGAAAAAGAGCAGGTGAATCCTCAGTCATGCAGTATGTTTCTGTTAATAGATTCTGCATAGGGGAGACCCTAACACCCCTCTAGAAATCCTGCATTTGCCCCTGGGTCAACTTTTTACTTCAGACATTAATGCATCTATATTGCAGCCTTACCTGCCAGCCAGGATGAAAGAAGCAATTATTTTTAAAAAGTCAGTCTGTGGGTATTAGGAGGGTGGGCAGTAGGGTGAAGCTTTGCCTAAAGCACCAAGAATCCCCTCACCAGCCCTGCTATCCTCCACCAGCAGTCAAACATGATGGTCTGGATGCTCAGGTCCTGTAACAGAGGGGATCCCAATGAAGCACTATATGGTGGAAATGCAGCATGTTTAGTGGAAATATAATTGTGCATTCTACCCAGTTTAATTAGATCTAGAAAGAATACTGGAGCCTCCCTATTCAGCTTAATTTTATCTTCTAGACCAGGGGTGGCCAACTAGTCAGAGCCTGAGAGCCAAAAAATAACCATAGATGCGGCAAAGAGCCAACCTTTTTTATATATGTGTGCATATACATATACACAGTATAAACATGCGCATACATACCGCACATACTTTGAAAATATAACATAATTTACACTATCTTGCTAGAAAAAGAAGATATCCAACATTGCCAAAATTTTCAGAATAATAATCAACTCAGCTCTGACTTTGCTGTTGTGTCCAGCGGAGGAGGGTTCAAAGGTCTACACAGGTCTCTCCACAGTAGCTCACAGTGCTTCTGTATCCATAATCACTGTGGAGAAAACTGTTGAAGTGGGGATAAAAAACGTCATAAATAACCAACATGCCCCTCACACCTCTTCACATTCCCACCAGACCTCACCACGTGCTCCTTACATACACATCAGCTTCTCCACATGCCATGAGATCTACCCACATTCTCAATACATGCCAATCAGCCTCCCTACATGCCCCATACATGGCAATCAGCCTCTCCACATGCTCAATACATGGCAATCTTGCATGCCCCTTATATACTATCAGAACTCAACAGATGCACATCAGACTACCCTACTTGTCCTATTCATGCCATTCAGCTTCCTAACATGCCCTTTATACACCATCAGACCTCACCAGATGCCCGTCAAACCGCTCCACATGCCCTTTATATGCCACAAGATTACCCCACATGCCCCTTATATACCATCAGACCTCACCAGATGCCCATCAGACCACCCCACAAATGCCATTAGACTTCACTACATGCCCATTAAATGCCACAAGATCACCCCATATGCCTCTTACATGCCATCAGACCTTGCCTGATGCCCCTTATATGCCATCAAACCTTGCCACATGCTCTCAGACCACACCAGATGCCCCTTATATGCCACAAGATCATTCCACATCCCCCTTATATGCTATCAGACCTCAACAGATGCCCATCAGACCTCACTAGATGCCCATGAGCCCAACCAAATTTTATTAAAATTCACAATATGCCACTTACTTTTCACACAGCTGCTGGACTTGCGCAAGAGGATAGAGGGAGAGCACACTGCACTGTCTCCTCATCCTTCCCTCATTGGAGTGCTTACACACTGTGACCTCCCTGCATTGTGCAGAGGAGGCCACTTGACCTGGAGTTATTGCTGGCTGAGGAACAAACTGCCCCTGCCGGTGCCTGGAATGTTGGAGCTGCGCTGGCAGGGGATTGATCTGCCCTGCCAGCATTGAAGCCGCACTTCAAAGTCAAAAGAGCCACATGGGGATTGGGAGCCGTAGGTTGACCACCCCTATCCTAGACAGACAGTTCTTAGCAAAGCTATAAGAGAGAGTGGCGGAAAAATACAAAAATGAAATAGGATAAAAATATTAGTGGGTCAAAAGAAATTGGTGCCATTTCCATTCACTGAAGTGAATCACATTAAAGCTGTACTACTACTTACTTGATCAATTTTGCTAACCTTTTCTCTACCCAGCATGAGCCCTGGGTGCTGCTTCATGCAACTTTAAAATGGCAGTTGAGGGGGATTTGTGAGAGGGAGTTCCAGTGGAACGCTTTCATCTTGTAAATATTCCGACCCATTTGCTAATATCTTTATTCCTATAATGAATGACATTGATTAACTTGTGTATTATGAAGTTCTTTTAGCTATATGTTTTTTTTATAAAAATGTTAAAGTGAGAAGGCCAAATGCTTTGTCAAACTGTATTGTAGGAAATTTAATTACCTGTATAAATATATATATATTACTTCTGAATATATATATATTACCGGCCAAAATTTGGAATGAAAGCATGTAAAAAAATCTGGCTAATCTCTATTCAAGCTGTTCCAGAAAGACACGATAGGAAGATACGATCTATAACAATTTGCATAAAAGAACACTAAGCATTATAGGGTAAAATATGTTGTATCAAGCGAATAGTGAAAAAGTGACATTATAATAGATGTTTTTTAAAAAAATATACAGCATGAATAACTAAAATAAAATAAAAATTTAACAAATACAAAAGTTTTTTTATGGAAATTAAACTTGAAGATGATAACAACTGAACTATTAACATACATTGGTCAAATCTTAACAGAGAGATAAAGAAGAAAGATGAAGAAAGAAAAACATATTAAAATTATATCATATAATTAAATATAGTACCCAATATATGTAAACATCTTTGCAGCAGTATATTAATAAAAAAAACATCATAAAATTAATGTTCTATTTTCACACCGATATGGAGAAAACACAAAGACTATGAGAACAATTATTTTAAGTCCCATAACCAAGCCATGACTTCTTAATAAAATCCAGAAATGGGTCAACGGCTGCTAAGAACACAGAGACCAATGACCTCGTCCATGCAACTTCTAATGAACTCCTTGCTGAGCCTCCTCTCAGGCCTCTTTCAGGACACAGAATGGACTAACTGAGCCTTCCCCACAACCCCTCTTTAAGCTGGGTACACGCTACAGAAATTTCGACCAACTTTTTATGCCGATTTTACATACGATCGATGGTCCGATCGCTCGGTCCATGGACTGCATACACACTAGCCTTGTTTGGACCTTGCTTGTGGCCCTGACCTCTGCCTGAATACAGAATTCCTCTGCCTGTTACGAACCCCTGATCCCGGCCTGCCACTGACCACCCGCTCCAGTCTGTGCTACTGCCTCTAGTTCCATCTGAAGTGCGTCCATCATAGATGAGCTTTTACTAAATCAGCTTAAGACCTGGGGGCATCCAATTTTGAGTAATTTATTTTGTGTCCAGATAGGTCATTATATCTCTGCATGAGTTTGTAGAGGTTGGGAAGGGAGATTCTCAGCAGGTATAGTGAGAGCAAAATGTTGTCTGTGAATAGGGAAATCTTACAGTTGATATTTCCACCCTGCACCTCTTGAATATTAGGATTAGATCTAATATGTGAGGCAAGCAGCTCAATCACCAGGGCAAAGATCAACAGGGACAATGGGCAACTCTGTCTGGTGACATTTTGAATGAGCGCTTTATCCGACGGTATGCCACTGTTGAGTATCTTAGCTGAGGGGTCAGCATAGAGGTCAAGGATGTCATTCAGAAAGTCTCCAGAAATGTCAAAACACCTGATTCTAACAAGGATACCTAATTTTTATGGGCACCATGAGAAAAATGGGTTCTATCTTGCTGAAGGCCTGATGATTATTAAAATTTTTCCCAGGCACCATATTTAGAATGCAGAATGTGAATGTAGAGTACAATGTAATAATGCATGAACCATAAGCTAATATACTAAAATATTCATCTATATGAAAGATATAGATTTTATATATATATATATATATATATATATATATATAAAGAGAGAGAGAGAGATGTTTGTTGCCCATTTCACAGAGAATAGTTTTATACTTTTAAAAGTGTAAATTAATTTAAATAAAACAAGACTGACAGCTTTTTTACAGTTCATTACAGAAGAACGCAAAATATAGAATAAATAAATAAATATATGTATACAGAGCCGTAACTAGGGTGGTGCGGGCGGTGCCGTCGCCCAGGGTGCAAGCCGCGACTCGTGCGGGAGGGGGGGTTGGGCGCCGCGAGAGGGGGGAGGGGCTAGTGTGGTGGCTGGATATCAATCTATTTAGCTCTCCTGCAGGAAACGGCAGCGTGGACTGTTGATGAAAGAAATCAACACTGGAGGCGTGAAGTGAAGATCAGTAACAGGTTAGAGACTATTTGGAGAACTTGTTCCTGTGTCTATATATATTTTTTTTAAAGAACTGCCTTTCAGAAGTATGTTTTCCTGTGTACATTCCGCTTTCGTTCTATAGGTATATTACCTATTTAAAGCAACAGCAGGGAACCACTTTAAAAGAGATGTTGACCCAAAATGCATATCTTGCATGGATATGGGGCAGCTATGTAACATAGTAACATAGTAACATAGTTGATAAGGTTGAAAAAAGACACCAGTCCATCAAGTTCAACCTATTTTGGATCTCCTGCGATCCTGCACTTATATTTGAAATTAATCCAGAGTAGGCAACCGCCCATCTGTTTCAATTTTGAAAATCCCCCCAGACTCAATATTGCAATCCAATTTTTACCCTATATCCACTACTATCCTTTATTTTAAATTAACGGTCGTATCCCTGGATACACCTTTCCGCTAAAAATTTGTCTAACTCTTTCTTAAACATATCTATTGAATCTGCCATCACAACCTTCCCTGGCAATGAATTCCATATCTTGACTGCCCTTACTGTAAAGAACCCCTTCCTTTGCTGGTTGTGAAATTTCCTCTCCTCTAACCTTAGGGGATGACCACGTGTCCTGTGTATGGTCCTTGGGGTAAAAAGTTCCCATGAAAGCTCTCCGTATTGACCCCTAATGTATTTGTACATAGTAATCATATCTCCCCTTAGACGCCTCTTTTCTAAAGTAAACATGCCTAAACTGGCTAACCTTTCTTCATAACTTAATGACTCCATACCCTTTATCAATTTTGTCGCCCTTCTCTGAACCCTTTCTAGTTCCAAATTCTCTTTTTTATAGAGTGGTGCCCAGAACTGTACTGCATATTCAAGATGAGGTCTTACCAACGATTTATACAGTGGCAAAATTACACTGTCTTCCCTTGCATCTATGCCCCTTTTTATGCATGCCAATACTTTGTTTACCCTTGCAGCTGCTGCTTGACATTGAGCACTATTGCTAAGTCTACTGTCTACGAGCACTCCCAAATCCTTTTCCATTATAGATTCTCCCAAATTAATTCCATTTAATTTATAGATTGCGTTCTTGTTTTTGATCCCTGAATGCATAACCTTACATTTATCTGTGTTAAACCTCATATTCCATTTAGCCGCCCAATCCTCCAGTTTATTTAAGTCCCTCTGTAGAGAAGCTACATCTTGCTCTGATTTTATTACCTTACAGAGTTTAGTGTCATCTGCAAAAATAGAAACTTTACTCTCTAAACCATCACCAAGGTCATTAATAAATATATTAAAGAGGAGTGGTCCCAGCACGGAACCTTGAGGTACTCCACTTAAGACTTTTGACCAATTAGAAAATGTTCCATTTATCACAACTCTCTGTTCCCTATTCTCTAACCAGTTTTCGATCCAAGTACAAATTTTGATTTCTAGACCCAGTTCCCTTATTTTGTAAACCAACCACTTGTGTGGCACTGTATCAAAGGCCTTTGCAAAATCTAAATAGACCACATCTACTGTCCTGCCCTGGTCTAAGTTCCCACTAACTTCCTCGTAGAAACTAATTAGATTAGTTTGACGTGACCTATCCCTCACAAATCCATGTTGATTCCCACTAATAATTTTATTGCGTACCAAGTAATCCTGAATACTGTCCCTTAAAATACCTTCCAGTAGTTTCCCCACTATTGATGTCAGGCTTACAGGTCTATAATTCTCTGGTTGTGATCTCGTCCCCTTTTTAAACAATGGCACCACATCTGCTATTCGCCAATCCCTTGGTACTGAGCCTGATGAGATTGAATCTCTGAAAATTAAGAATTGCGGGCTAGCTATTTCCGAGTTTAACTCCATAAGAACCTTTGGGTGTATGCCATCTGGACCTGGAGCTTTATTTATCTTAATATTCTTCAGTCGCCTTTGGACTTCTTCCTCTGACAACCAAGTATTAATTAATGGCATGGTTTCATTTCCATTTTTATGTATTACTCCTGCCATTTGTTCCTCTCTGGTAAATACTGAAGAAAAGAACGTGTTTAATATCTCTGCTTTTTCCTTAGTATCATTTATCAATTCACCCATCTCACTTCTTAGGGGTCCTATATTATCTTTTTTTAATCCTTTTGCCATTTATATACTTAAAAAGCTTTTTGGGGTTTGTCTTACTTTCTTTTGCAACGTGCCTTTTATTTTCTAATTTAGCCAATCTAATTTCCTTTTTGCATGTTTTATTACATTCCTTGTACCTATGGAAGGACTCCTCTGACCCTTCAGACTTAAACAATTTAAATGCACGCTTCTTCCTTTGCATTTCTTCCCTTACCTTTTTATTTATCCACATTGGTTTAGACTTAATTCTTTTACATTTATTTCCCATAGGAATGAACTTATACGAGTATGTTTCCAACAACATTTTAAAGACAGCCCACATTTCTTCCGTATTTTTTCCTTCAAAGGATTTGTCCCAGTCTATGCTCTTTATAGACTCCTTTAGCATATTAAAATTTGCCTTTTTAAAGTTTAAAGTCCTAGTTGATCCCTTATACTGTTGTTTCTGGAAACTAATTTCAAATGAGACCATATTATGATCACTGTTTCCCAAGTTCTCCTTTACTTGAATATTTGATATTACGTCTACATTGTTTGTTATTACTAGGTCCAGTATAGTCCTGTTCCTAGTTGGTTCCTCAACTAATTGGGACATGTAATGTTCTTTTAGCGTGCTCAGAAACCTATTTCCCCTAGCTGTACCGCAGGTCTCAGTACTCCAATCAATGTCCGGATAATTGAAATCCCCCATAATTAAAATTTGACCTAGTTGTGTAGCCTTTTCAATTTGCTGTAGAAGTTGGGCTTCCTCAATCGTACTAATATCTGGCGGTTTATAGCATATCCCTATCAGAAACTTCTCTGAACTTTTTCCTCCGCTGGATATTTCCACCCACAATGCCTCTATATTATCACCAATATTCTCGTATATAACTTCCTGAATACTTGGTTTTAATTCTGGCTTAATATAAAGACATACTCCTCCTCCCCTTTTATTTACCCTATCCCTCCTGAAGAGAGAATAGCCTTCCAAGTTGACTGCCCAGTCATGTGTATCATCCCACCAGGTCTCAGTAATACCTATAATATCATACTGCTCATTTATTGCTACTAGTTCTAACTCCCCCATTTTACCTGTCAGGCTTCTTGCATTTGCAAGCATACACTTAAGTCTATTGCCTCCCTTAGGTATTTCTTTTTGCTTTAAAAAGGGCCGCTCCTTATCGGCTATGCTTCCCTTTACCCCCTCTCCACCCCCTTTACTCTTGTTAAATTGCTCCTTACTACTCTCAATGTCTATCCCATAAATACTTGCTTGCCCCTCCCACCCGGAGCCTAGTTTAAAATCTCCAACCTTCTAACCATCCTCTCCCTTAGCACTGCAGCCCCCTCCTCATTCAGGTGCAATCCATCATGACAATAAAGATGGCAACTAACCGAGAAATCAGCCCAGTGCTCTAAGAATCCAAAACCCTCCTTCTTACACCAATCTTTTAGCCACGCATTAACCTCCCTAATCTCCCGCTGCCTCCCTGGACTAGCGCGTGGCACAGGTAGTATTTCCGAAAATACTACCTTGGATGTCCTTGCCTTAAGTTTGCGACCTGTGTCCCTGAAATCATTCTTTAGAACACCTCTTCTTCCTCTAACTCGGTCATTGGTGCCAACATGCACCAAAACCGCTGGGTCATTCCCAGCCCCTCCCAACAATCTGTCCACCCGATCCGCAATATGCCGAGCCCGAGCACCCGGGAGACAACACACTGTTCGGCATGCACGGTCCCGGTAACAGATTGCCCTATCTAATAGAATCCCCTACCACCACAATCTGCCTGGGTCCCTGAGTAACTTTGGCCCCCTCTGTGCTGGAGAGACCATTCCCCTGGTTGCTAGAGGAAGCAGTGTCATCCAACTCTACCAATTCTGAACTGCTTTCCACAGTATCTTCATCCAATCTGGCAAATCTGCTGGGATTGCCTAGCTCAGAACTGGCCTGCCTCTTCCTCCCTCTGCTACCCCTAGTAACTGTTACCCAGCAGCCTACCTGTGCATCCTCCTCTGTCTCTGCTCCACCCTGCTCAGCTAACGCATCAACGGTAAGCTGTAAACTCTGCTCCAGGTTGGCAATGTCTCTCAATGTTGCAATGGTCTGCTTTGGATCAGTTACCTGGGCTTCCAAAGAGACCAATTGCTCACATTTCTCACAGAGGTATAAACCTTGGAACACTTGCTCCAAGTGTGCATACATATGACAAGATATGCATTAAGTGAGATCATCAAGCCTGCTACTACTCATCTTATTATGGCTAACCTAACTTCTTATAGCCTACAGTGAACTTTAGTACTAGCTTTCCTAACCACTTACCAGATTAAACCCTTTCCTGGATTCAACTCCTTACTGGAACTAACTCCACACTTTAAACAAAAGCAGCACTTGAAATCAAAAAAGCAGTGAAATCACAAGCTCAATGAAATCGCTTGCTACCTCCTGTTAAATAGAGCTTGCACTAACCAGCTGTATCAACTATGCAATTAAACCACACCCACTAGCTCTAACAGAGAGAAGGAAAAAAAAAGGGACACTTAATAAACACACAGAAAAACGAATCCCGTTCAATAAACACACAGAATATTTCTCCAAACTATATCACTCTCTCAGCACAGCACAGCAATCCTTACTGGAACTAACTCCACACTTTAAACAAAAGCAGCACTTGAAATCAAAAAAGCAGTGAAATCACAAGCTCAATGAAATCGCTTGCTACCTCCTGTTAAATAGAGCTTGCACTAACCAGCTGTATCAACTATGCAATTAAACCACACCCACTAGCTGTAACAGAGAGAAGGAAAAAAAAAAAAGGGACACTTAATAAACACACAGAAAAACGAATCCCGTTCAATAAACACACAGAATATTTCCCCAAACTATATCACTCTCTCAGCACAGCACAGCAATCCTTACTGGAACTAACTCCACACTTTAAACAAAAGCAGCACTTGAAATCAAAAAAGCAGTGAAATCACAAGCTCAATGAAATCGCTTGCTACCTCCTGTTAAATAGAGCTTGCACTAACCAGCTGTATCAACTATGCAATTAAACCACACCCACTAGCTCTAACAGAGAGAAGGAAAAAAAAAAAAAGGGACACTTAATAAACACACAGAAAAACGAATCCCGTTCAATAAACACACAGAATATTTCCCCAAATTATATCACTCTCTCAGCACAGCACAGCAATCCTTACTGGAACTAACTCCACACTTTAAACAAAAACAGCACTTGAAATCAAAAAAGCAGTGAAATCACAAGCTCAATGAAATCGCTTGCTACCTCCTGTTAAATAGAGCTTGCACCAACCAGCTGTATCAACTATGCAATTAAACCACACCCACTAGCTCTAACAGAGAGAAGGCAAAAAAAAAAAAAGGGACACTTAATAAACACACAGAAAATCGAATCCCGTTCAATAAACACACAGAATATTTCCCCAAACTATATCACTCTCTCAGCACAGCACAGCAATCCTTACTGGAACCAACTCCACACTTTAAACAAAAGCAGCACTTGAAATCAAAAAAGCAGTGAAATCACAAGCTCAATGAAATTGCTTGCTACCTCCTGTTAAATAGAGCTTGCACTAACCAGCTGTATCAACTATGCAATTAAACCACACCCACTAGCTCTAACAGAGAGAAGGGGAAAAAAAAAAGGGGACACTTAATAAACACACAGAAAAACGAATCCCGTTCAATAAACACACAGAATATTTCCCCAAACGATATCACTCTCTCAGCACAGCACAGCAATCCTTACTGGAACCAACTCCACACTTTAAACAAAAGCAGCACTTGAAATCAAAAAAGCAGTGAAATCACAAGCTCAATGAAATCGCTTGCTACCTCCTGTTAAATAGAGCTTGCACTAACCAGCTGTATCAACTATGCAATTAAACCACACCCACTAGCTCTAACAGAGGGAAGGAAAAAAAAAAAAAAGGGACACTTAATAAACACACAGAAAAACGAATCCCGTTCAATAAACACACAGAATATTTCCCCAAACTATATCACTCTCTCAGCACAGCACAGCAATCCTTACTGGAACTAACTCCACACTTTAAACAAAAGCAGCACTTGAAATCAAAAAAGCAGTGAAATCACAAGCTCAATGAAATTGCTTGCTACCTCCTGTTAAATAGAGCTTGCACTAACCAGCTGTATCAACTATGCAATTAAACCACACCCACTAGCTCTAACAGAGAGAAGGAAAAAAAAAAAAAGGGACACTTAATAAACACACAGAAAAACGAATCCCGTTCAATAAACACACAGAATATTTCCCCAAACGATATCACTCTCTCAGCACAGCAATCCTTACTGGAACTAACTCCACACTTTAAACAAAAACAGCACTTGAAATCAAAAAAGCAGTGAAATCACTAGCTAAAAAAACAACAACCCAAAATGATGTACTTGCCTCCCAAGCTCTCAATATTGGTGATGACTTTTATAGATGTGATGCCTGTTCATATTGCACCATCGTTATTAAGACAAAAAAATTCAATATTTAGAAGACATTTGTTTACATCATTTTTCCATAGCAGTTCTCAGAGAACACTGGGAAATATTTTAGTGACTTGCCTGTTAAATAATTTGATAAAGATCACCTGACACCTCTGCTTGGTCATCTTTTGTTTTGTGCAGGGTATTAAAGGCATGACATGCTTAAATTCTGGGATATTTCTACAGGTAATGTAAACAGAAAACTCTGAAAGTTGGGGTAAAAAGCAACATTTACATTTTTTTTTTATTCTATAACTAGAGCACAGGAAAACTTTTGGATCCTGAAGCAATTAGTCTATGTTGCTAAAGGGTGCTATTTTGTTTTGTTTACTGTATCTGTAACGCCAAAAAATGTATGTACTTGTTCTCCTGTGTTTTGCCTCGTCTCTGGTAACCATGTCACACTCCTGCCCACAAGACTTCTCTTGTGCCGCTATCCCTAATGTCCAATCAGACTCTCCCACAGCTTTCAGATCTTTAGATGCAGAAAACCCACTTTTTAATCAATGCCGACTGTACTCCTACCTACTGGTACACCGTTACACCAATTCTAATCTCCCCTCTGAGCCACACTTGCTCCTCTTGTTTAAGCTGTGCCCTTTTCCCATCAGATTGTAAACTTCCAATCAGGGCCCTCCCTACACCCTTTGTTTTATTGTCTGCATTTATTTTGTCCACCTTGTATATATCTGTTCTATATGTGCCCTGTTTTCCCAACTGGCTGGTGCTCTTGAGCACTGTGGCACCTTACCGATCAACAACAATAATAATAGGATACATATACAGTTAAAACGCTGACTGTTCCTTTGCCGGCATGACACAAGTAGGGGTGGAAAGACATAAACAAGAGAGCAAAAACTGTCCAAAAACATACTGGTAGGTTAATTGGCTGTAATATATATATATATATATATATATATATATATATATATATATATATATATATACAGCTGCATTTCCACAAGATGTAGTGGATCACTGGTTCACAGTGTCAGACCCAGTGAACTCTCCTTGGCTACAGTTTGAATTGTACACTAAGCTAAGTGGTGTATCTTGTTTTCTGGTTCTGTTATACTAAGACTTTAAGCTCTCTGTCCTTTCTTCAAGAATAATGTAAAATCCTATGTTGCTGGGGGACATCTGCCTCACAGGATGGTGCCATAGTGGGCTACCTTGAGCTGGGGCACTGGGCAAGCTGCATTTTATTTCCTTTAAAACGTTCCTAATAGGCTGGTGAGTCAAGTCTTGCCCCCTGGGCTAACATTTGCCAGTCCTCACCTGTATGTTGTCTCCACAAGTGGCTCTACCAGGATGCATAAGATAATGATGCGAGACAATGTATAATTATATGTTGTTGTCACATTTTATCCTTAGTATTATGAGTTCAGTTTTATTGATTTAGGACCCTCCTATGTGCTTGATTATGCTATGTACACAGGTACAAACTGTTTGACCTCTCTCTCTCCCCCCCCCCTCTCTCTTTCTCTCCCCCCCCTCTCTCTTTCTCTCCCCCCTCTCTCTTTCTCTCCCCCCCTCTCTCTCCCTCTCCCTCCCCCCTCTCTCTCTCTCCTTCTCCCTCCCCCCTCTCTCTCTCTCTCTCTCTCTCCCTCCCCCTCCCTCTCTCTAACCCCCCCCTCTCTCTCTCTCCCTCCCTCTCTCTCTCTCTCCCCCCCTCTCTCTCTCCCCCCCTCTCTCTCTCCCCCCCTCTCTCTCTCTCTCTCTCTCCCCTCTCTCTCTCTCCCTCCCCCCTCTCTCTCTCCCTCCCTCTCTCTAACTCTCTCTCGTTTAAACACACCTGTTAGATTACACGTGTCTGTTAGATCCCTGGTTTTTAAATCATATTTGATTATATGAAGCAAATCAATAATATTAAAAGGATTTCAACTACATCTGCCTACTACATGTTTGTTTGAGACAAGGATAAGACATAACCATTTTTGACACAATATATTAAAGTAACTTAAACCTACACATACTGCAGTATTTGAGTTACATTGAGGCATTATACGAATAAGACAGAGAATTTAGTATCACAATTCGAATAAAATATATGGCAACCCCCCCTTAAATTCATGCCCAGTACAGTTTATGTAAAATAAATATATACTTTGTCCTCTACATAAAACAACTAAACTTATGAATTTCTTACGCACTGCTGTACAGAGAACTCATTTACATCAGTCCCTGCCCCATTGGGGCTTACAGCCTAAATTCCCTAACATACACTTTTGCTGTTCTTATTTGAGGATTAAGTGCATAAAATATTAGAATACCTATCGCTATATATTTTTTGCACACTTTAAATGGTCATTAGGCCAGAGAGCCGGTTGTTAATTTATCGGAATCCCACCACTGTATATATATATATATATAAATATATATATATATATATATAAGAATTCTTTCAGTAAAGTGCTAGCCACACCCACACATTAGGTTGGCCACACCCACTTATCAAATGCCACTCCCACTTAGATGGGGGGCGCCGGTGCCCTGTCCCGCCCAGGGCACTAAAATGTCTAGTTACGGCACTGTATGTATATATCACATACATGCATAATATTGCACCCACAAAACAATGCTACCTGAAATGAAGGATAGTTGAGTTGGGATATTGAAACACAATTTTTCCTTCACCATATATGTAAGTGTAACTCGCCAACAGATACTAACTTAATTTTTAGATTAAGTTATCACACTATGTTGTTTTTCATTTGTTTCAGGCATTAACCTCTGTATTCTCCAGCTTGATTCTTTCAGTGTAGGGTCTTATTTATCCTTCACTATTTATATTTTGTTTCACACTACTGATCACATCCCACGTGTGATATCACACTAGGAAAGTCTTATTGAGGTTCATTTTTTTCCTTTATTATATATGTTCACTGGGGAATCTATTATATGGTACAGAGCACAAACACTTTTCAAGCCAGAAAAGGAAACAAGTAAATTTATCTTTAGAGTAGCTTTCATATTCTGGATAGAGGAGAAGAAATTATTGTTGGCATCTGAAACCATCTTAATTTACTTACTGCTATTCGTTTACATATTTGTACATAAATGGAAGCACGAGTAGTTATTGTGTTGTTAAAAGTGGTTATCTGTTCCATTTTTGAATTGTAGTGGGGTTCCTTCTATTTCTAGGCAGCATTCAATTAAGAGCACAACAAAGAAAGTAATTTTATTTCAGTTCTTATCATGGGACATGCATGGAGATGATTGGTTCTATTGACCCTGTATCAATACCTGCCTAATTTCAGTCAATATGGATGCAAACATGTCACAATAGCAGGGGATCTACAGGCTATTATTGCATGTTATTTCCTGCACTGAGAGTAGCCTGGGCAAACCAAGGCAGCACTTACCATGCTACCTTCCAGTTGTCAGGCCCGAATAGAGAGGAACACTAACCGGTATTGGCGCCAGGGCCACCTTAACAACAGTATGGGCCCCCGGGCACAGCAGTGTACCGGGACCCCAATATATAAATATATGAGCAAAAAAAAAAAAAAAGGATATATATATATATATATATATATATACCCAACTTAAACGAGCCATACAATTTCAACTATAAAAGTAAAGTCATTTTTTTTTTTTTTTTTTTAAATCCCCCTCTTAACTTACCTTTCAATCGCGATAAGTTAAATCCTCTTCTGTACTTTGCCGCTGTGCTCCTCCATGCTGTGCTCGCAGTGAATGTCTGGCGTTATGACGTCATCACGCCCGACATTCAATGCGAGTGCATCACAAAAGAGAGGACCAGGGAGTGAGCCGGATCGTCACAGGTGACTGCAAAAGGTAAGTTTATTTTTTATTTTTTTCTTCTTTACAGGATTTTTTACAGCAGCAGACCTGGGCACCCGGGCACCTGCCCATCGTGCCCAATGGAAAAGACGGCCCTGATTGGTGCTACTGAGCAGATAGGTGCGACGTCTAACGTACCCCTGGTTTTCGCCAGGGACCCCCGCAAGGAGGTTTGGACTTCGCTGCACAGGGTACGCAGGTCGCGGTCCTATTAGTCAGTTGCCGGTGTAGTGAAGAGGAGTCAGACGGCCCGGGACAAGCCAATCAGTATGAGTGGTACAGAGGGAGAATCCAGGAGAAACGTCAAACAAGCCAAGGTCGCAGGAACATGGTGGGGCACACAGAATAGATAATGGTCAGCAAGCTGGGTCACAACTGGGAGGCAGAGACTGGAGAATGTTTCAGGAAGCCGGGTCAAACAAGGAGCAAACACTGTGGGAGCTAGAGGCAGGAACCTGTTACTCTGGCACCCTAATGGCGCCAGAGGCAGGTTTAAATAGAGGCAGGAGGCAGATGATTGATCCAGTAATCATTAGGCACAGAGAGTGCCGAAGAAAAGCGTCCCATTGCCTAGCAACTGGACGGCCACTGCACATGCGCCCGACAGGGCTGGGAGGCGCAGCTATTCTGTTGCCTGGCAACAGTCCAGGCAGAGCGGCGGGGACAGGCGTCCATGCCCGCCGAGTGGAAGTACGGCTGGGACGGCGCCTGACACCAGTATAACTTTCACCCCAACACTGTGAACATCCGAAATTATTTTCACACACAAAAAACTTCCATGGAGGAGCAGTTTCTTCTTATTCTCCTGAATTGCCCTCCTGGGATGTTTTTCAGCCAGGTTCTGTGGTGATTGCTGCTGATTGGAATGTAGCTGTTGCAGTCTACTGGCTTCATGTAGGTCCTAGTCTTTAGGTCCTAGTCTTTAATCTGTTGTTTTTCACGTAAATCATGAGGTCCAGGAATTCTACTTGTATTTTACTCGAGTTGGAGGTGAACTTTAGATTGAAGTTGTTTGTGTTGATGTGCTGTAAGAAGGAGCATAGATCTGTGTCGTTTCCTCTCCATATGAATAGGATATCGTCTATGTACCTTTTCCAGGTGACCAGGTCTCTGTGGTGGGGGTTGTTGTTCCAGATGTTATCGTCTTCCCATTTTCCCATGTATAGGTTTGCGTAACTTGGTGCGAATTTCGTCCCCATCGCGGTGCCTGTGATTTGTTTGTAGTAGTTGTCTTCGAACCAGAAGTAGTTGTGGTCTAGGATGAAAGAGATGGCTTCTATGATGAAGTTGGACTGGGTGTTGGGTATGTCCGGGTTTTTTCCTAGGTAGTGGTTGCTGTGCTCGCATCCTTTGTTGTTGTCTATGATGGTGTAGAGGGAGGTCACGTCGCATGTTACTAGAATATAGTTACTTTCCCATTCGATCTCGCTCAAAACCTTCAGAATCTGTGTTGTGTCTCTTAGGTGGCTTCTTTGTGTGTTCATTAGTGGTTGTAGGAATTTGTCGATGTATTCTGAGAGATTGCTTGTGAGGGATTTGATGCCTGATACTATCGGTCTTCCAGGTGGTTTATCTGAGTTCTTGTGGATCTTCGGTAGGTAATAGAATACTGGTATTCTAGGGTGTGCTTTGTAGATGTAGTTGTGCTCTTTTTTGTTAAGGATTCCGTCTTTCAGGCCTCTGTTGAGTAGTTTCTGAAGGTCCTTTTGGTATTTGCTAGTGGGGTCGTGTTTCATTCTGTTGTATGTTGTTTCGTCGCTGAGGAGTCTTGTTGCTTCTTCCAGGTAGTCTGCCTTGTTCAAGATGACTATTCCTCCTCCCTTGTCGGCTGGTTTACTCCCTATCGATCACTAAGATTAACTCTGCCCAAAAAAAATTTTTTTCCCCCCTACCAAGCCCTGCCAAATCAGACCCCAAATAACCCCAGGCACAGCGCCACCCTAAGCTAACATAACAGACCCTTTTACCGCCACCAAAATACCCGTATCTTCATTCTATCTGTGGAATTTATGCCCCCCCCCATAAATCAATATAGCAAATCCAGAGCCCATACATATATATATATATATATATATATATATATATATATATATATATATATATGTTACATAATGCCCCCACTACAAAGAATAGCACCACGATATAGACAATAAGCCCTGCTCCCCACCACCTAAAAGCCACACCACCGTGCCCAAATCAACTATCCATGGGTACCAAAGAATAATAAGTCCAACAAAATACCCACTACTTATGATATATAATCCCTACACACATTTAAGAGCCCCACAAATTATGCCCCATCAGCGCCTTTTAATATACAAACCCACTGCAGCCCCGCCCCACACCACACATTAGCACCGACCCCGTGCCCTACCCGCTATCTAAGCGTATATAATAATTAAAAAGCACCACAGCAGTAGACAATATTAACCTCACACCAAATACCAACATGAAAGTAATATACATATTCAATAGCCTCAGAGAATTCCTTATCAACCTCTAAAATCCCTCCCCCCCGACTCCCATCACTAATCCCATTGGCTGAAACACTGAAGGACACGTATAAGAAGACCCACTCACAGAGACAAGACATATCCCTGACGAAGTCCGCCCGGACAAAACGCGTTGGATTTAACTACCCCACAACACCTACCCACACAGAAGTACTTGCCTCCCGTTGAAGCTCCACAAAGCATCAAGACCCCAGGAGAAAGTAACTCCACACTGAAAGCAGGAACCTCACGAGCGGAGAATCGATCCCTGCAGTGGAACGCACAGGCGCCTGTGCGTTCCAGACGAAAACCGGAAGTGAGGCGTCTGGAGCGCTCCTACGTTCCAAGAGCACAGGAAGGAAGCCGCTGGGACGTAGCCACCCCGACCGCTCATCCAGCGCTACGATCCAGAATCTAGAGCAGCAGCCAACCCGCCCACCCAAGGTATACTGTACACAGAACTGCTCTTTTTAGAGCTTTACAGCAAAACGCTACTACACTATCACCCATCCACCTAAGCACTTTCCATAGCACCCACAACACAATTCTGTCCTGTTAATTGTTAACTCCCCACATAATTCTCTCCTTATCTACCTAAACATATTTTGTCTTAATATACATACACCGCTTCTCCCTTTTAAAAGGGAACACAACCAAATTTATATTTTAAAAATAAAGCTTGCACCACCCCCTCACCCTCCAGCCACACACTATACTATTCCAGAATAAGCAAGCATATGCACTAATTAGCAGATTTACTGCAGAGCTCTTACCCAAGAAGCTTGGAACCGGGCACCGTAATCCCACTGCCCGGCCCACCCCCAAGAGTTTACTACTCTGCATACCCATATAGTCGCCCCAGTATACACGGCACTAGAGCTATAAACTAGGCAAAACAGCTATAAACAAATACTGCAAAAGGAGCTATAAACATCTCCCACTCTAGAAGAGCCACCTGACGGCCGATATCGTGTATACTGTCTCGCCTGTTCTCTCTCTTTTCCCCTCCCCCCCCCCTCTCTCCCTCCCTATCCCCATCTTATCTCCCCACAGGTCGCGCCAAAAATACGTCTTGATTCTTTGCGCCAAAATCAAATATGAAAACAAGGCAAAACATTACTACTGGGGAAAAAATCCTAAACTCTTGCAATTTTGGATCAATATCTTCTATATATACTGTATATCCCACCCACTGTTCTCATCTGTCATTTTAGAATAGACAGTATGTAGGGAGGAAGGTGGCTTGCAGACTGTTCTCCTAGAATAATGTTTAGAGAGTTAGACAGGGTGAAATAATGAATATTACATAGAAATCATTAGTTGTGATTATTTTTAAGTTTAGCAGTTTTTTTAGTATTTCTGTAG